>NC_041391.1:647774481-647821506 GCF_002162155.2 Triticum dicoccoides | reverse complement strand
ATATCAGGATCTTACCAACACGAGGTGCTTGCCAAAGGATAAAATGAAAAAGGGAAAGGTGAAGATCACCTTGACTCTTGCATAAAGTAAAAACATAAAGTAAAAGATAGGCCCTTCGCAGAGGGAATCAGAGGTTGTCATGTGCTTTTAGGATTGGATGCACAAAATCTTAATGCAAAAGAACGTCACTTTATATTGCCACTTGTTATATGAACCTTTACTATGCAGTCCCTCGCTTTTATTACTTTCATATCACACGATCGTATAAGGCTTATTTTCTCCGCACTAATAAGTCATACATATTTAGAGAGAATTTTTTATTGCTTGCAACATGACAACTTACTTGAAGGATCTTACTCAATCCATAGGTAGGTATGGTGGACTCTCATGGCAAAACTAGGTTTAAGGATATTTGGAAGCACAAGTAGTATCTCTACTTGGTGCAAGGAATTTTTGGCTAGCATGAGGGGGAAAGGCAAGCTCAACATGTTGGGAAGATCAATGACAATATACTTTAACTGAGATGTGAGAAAACATAAACCATTACGTTGTCTTCCTTGTCCAACATCAACTCTTTAGCATGTCATACTTAATGAATGCTCACAATCATAAAAGATGTCCAAGATAGTATATTTATATGTGAAAACCTCTCTTTCTTTATTAATTCCTATTAATTGCAACGATGACCAAAACTACGTTTGTCAATTCTCAACAACTTTTATGCCTCATACTTTTTATATGTGAAGTCATTACTATCCATAAGATCAATATGAACTCTTTTATTTCTTTTTATTCTTTCTACTTTCTCAAGATCATAGCAAGATAGCAAAGCCCTTGACTCAACACTAATCTTTAATATAGATAGCTCACAAACTCGATTACATAGAAGGGATCACAAAGCAAAACTCAAAACTAATTCATACAAAAAATTCAATCTACTAGATCAAGATATTACTAAAAGGGTTGAACTAAGTAAAACGGTAAAGATAGGAGTGTGATGGAGATACAATACCGGGGCACCTCCCCCAAGCTTGGCGGTTGCCAAGGGGAGTGCCCATACCCATGTGATTATGTCTCCTTCTTCGTAGTTGGTGTTGTGATCTTCTTGGCGATGATGCCCCTCAGGATACGATTCTCCTCCTCGGGCTTATTGACTTGTTGTTTGAGGTCCATATTTTCCTTGCGGAGCTTGCCCGTCACGGCTAAAGCTCCCTTTACCCAAGGATGCTGCATAGCTTCTGGAGAACAAGTGACGCTCTTTTTCATGTTTTCATAAGAAAGAAATTTAACATTGGAAGGGATGACCGAATTTGGGATAGTCGAGCTCTGTAGTTCCCTCATCATGAATCCTGCTTGGAAGCGAGAGGTAACTTCTTGATCTTCCTCCATGGCATCTATCCTTTTCAAGTCGGCCTCCATCTCATCTTCCGTTGATGGCCCAAAGTGATAAGCATCACTATTTGCTCCTGGACCTGGTGTCAGGTGAGACACTCGACTCTCCCCGATTGACTCTTGAGAAGACATCTTGCTCTAATTCTGCAACCAGAATAGCTCAAAACAAAAACAGAGGATAATTGCGTGATACAGTGGTCAAAACCTTCGGGAGATTATATAATGAATTTGTACCGACCAAAATACGTAATGTGCAAGAAAACGGAGTTCGGGAGGCACACGAGGTGGCCACGAGACAGGGGGCGCGCCCAGGAAGGGTGGGCGCGCCCTCCACCCTCGTGGAGGCCTCGTATCCTTCCCGGATTACTTCTTGATTCCTATTAGAATTGTTTTGGAGTCGGTTTACTTACCGTACCACATACCTATTCCTTTTCGGAGTCTGAAACATTCTGAAAAGTGTCTCTTATGTATTCCTCCGGGGTTACGGTTTCAATAATATTAGTTTGAACATTGATAGGATTACTTGAGATATAATGTTTGATTCTTTGACCGTTCACCACCCTCGAAATTATGCCTTCGAAGTTGTTGATTTTTATGGCACCGGAACGATATACCTCCTCGATAACGTAAGGACCTTTCCATTTAGAGAGAAGTTTTCCTGCAAAAAATCTTAAACAAGAGTTGAATAGCAACACATAATCACCTACGTTAAACTCACGATTTTGTATCCTTTTGTCATGCCAACGTTTAACTTTTTCTTTGAACAGCTTGGCATTCGCATAGGCTTGAGTTCTCCATTCATCAAGTGAGCTAATGTCAAACAACCTCTTCTCACCAGCAAGTTTGAAGCCATAGTTGAGCTCTTTAATAGCCCAATATGCCTTATGTTCAAGTTCAAGAGGTAAGTGACATGCTTTTCCATAAACCATCTTATACGGAGACATACCCATAGGATTTTTATATGCAGTTCTATAGGCCCATAATGCATCATCAAGTTTCTTGGACCAATTCTTTCTAGATCTATTCACAGTCTTTTGCAAAATTAATTTGAGCTCTCTATTGCTCAACTCTACTTGACCACTAGACTGTGGGTGATAAGGAGATGTGATTCTATAATTAACATCATACTTAGCAAGCATCTTACGGAAAGCACCATGAATAAAATGTGAACCACCATCAGTCATAAGATATCTAGGGACTCCAAACCTCGAAAAAATAACTTCTTTAAGCATCTGAATAGAGGTGTTATGATCAGCACTACTAGTTGGAATAGCTTCTACCCATGTCGGAGTAATTGGCGACGGGTACCCCGAAGACGGCAAGACGATATTTACAGACATCGGGGCTAGCAAAGCCCCTCAGTCCGATTGCCCGACCACTCCTGCCGGCTCCCCGTCTGACTGCTCTGACTGGCCGGCTGCCGGCTGCCGACTGCGCCCGCCAGAAGGCTGCCGACAGCGCCGACCAGCCGGCTGCCGACTGCAGCTCGACCCGACACCGACAAGACCCCCACGAGACGGCCATACGGCGGAGAAGACAACCGTACCGCGACACCATCATGTACAGTGTCACTTGTCCCTGTGCACTATTTATGAAGTGACCCAGGAGACAAGCATGACACCCCACCATACCCCCTTGCTCCCATGCCACCACATAGCTTACATGTTAAGCTAGCCATGCCTATATATAGCAACCATCCATCCATCCACCAGGCACTCTCACATTCACTCACGCATGAACTCACACACATCCATTCGACCATAAGCCATGGGCATAGCCGACCTCTAGAGCATGCCTCATAGAGGCATATACAAAGTCAGATACCCATGGTACTGATCCCAGATACAACTCTAGGAGCAACTCTATACCAGATATATTAGATATACTCAGACATGTAGCAGTAGGAGTATTATCTCTCCGGAGAGCTCCGAAGTTGGGTAAACCACCGCGTGCTACTCGCATACCCGCTCCCAGGCCTATCAGCAGCAGTCTTACCCTCACACTAAGCCCTTGTGGCATTTGTCGCCTCGCAACCCCCGTGAGAATATCACGACAGTTGGCGCCCACCGTGGTGTGGTACTTTGCCACCACGCTGCTGCTGGTTTCACAGTCCGGGCGGGACCATCTCCGTCTTCACTGCCGCGGTGTCACGCCGTCTCTCCGGTAGCGCTCGGGGGCTCGACATCGACCTGCCCCCGGAATGGCCGTGAGGGGCCGCGCGTCCTCGCCGTCGGCCTTGCCTTCTTCACCACCACCGCAACGCTGGCCGTCCATCCGCACGCGCGCCGTGCGCGGGGCCTTGTTTCGGTCGGCCGTGGCCATCCACGCGCCGCTCGCGTCTGCTTCCCTCCACGTTGCGCCTTGCTCTGGCCGAAACACGCGTTGGTTCCTCCACATACCATCTATGCAAGCTAGTTAGATACAAGTCAACCATGGTCAAACCATTGGCCATGCACTACACAGACACAAGCCAGACAATTGCCAGATAATACCCAGATAGTGGTCAGATATTGGTCATACATTAGTCAGACCACGGCTATGTAGCATACGTACACTTCCCAGATAATGGAGATACACCAGCTCGACTGTGCCCTTCTCCGCCGGCGCGGTCATGCTGCCGTCCCGCTTGCCTCCCCTCTGCTCCGCCCACGCGTGCGCGCAGCCGTCTCGGCTCGCCTTCGCTCGGCTCTGGTCACTAGCAGTTCGCCGCCGCCATCCACAACCAGCGGATGGCCCTGCCACCTGCTCCTCCGCGCTGGGCCTTCTCCGCCCCAAGCGCCTACACCATCGCCTAGCTCCTTGGCGGCCGCGCTGGCGCCCGGCGTTCGCAGCTCTCGCGCACCCGCAGCTGGCCGTCCCGCTCAAGCGGCTCCGTCCGCGCCGCTCCGCCACACCAACGCATGCCCGCGGTTTCGGCCCCGCTCCTCCGCGCCTGCCGGGTCCCCGCGGCCGCCTCGCCCCCGCCTCCGACCTCCTCCCGCGAGGCCGACTCCCTCATGCCGCCTCCTCGCAGTCTCGCAGCCGGCGACCTCGATAGCCGTGGCAAATCAGTGCCACGCGCGTCCTCCGCCGGGTCCCTGTGGCCCTCGTCCACGCCCGCCTCCTGCGCGCCGACTGTGACCACCCGGCCGGCCTGGCGGACTGGTCTCCTGCGTCGCCCCGCGGCCGCCTCCGACCGCGCCGGCTGCGCCCCGGCGTCGGCACCGCCGCCTGGTCCGGCCGCTCCCGGCCCGCGCATGCACCAGGCTCCGGCTCTTCCCCCATGCCGGCTTCGCTCCGCCTCGCGGGCGCGCCCCGCGCCGACTCTGAGCCTGGCCTGCCGGCTGTGCGGCCCGACCGCCTGCTGGCTCCGCGCCGGCTCCGAGCCCGACCTGCCGGCTGCGTGGCCCGGCCGCCTGCTGGCTCCGCGCCGGCTCCGAGCCCGGCCTGCCGCTGCGCGACCCGGCCGCCTGCTGGCTCCGCGGCGGCTTGTGCCCTCCACCCGGCCGGCCCTGTCGCCGGCTCCCGCGCCTTGCCGCCTGCTGCTCCGCTCCCGGCACGCCCGCACGACGGTCCTGCCGGCTCTTTGTTCCGTTTGTTCGTGAAGAAAAGAGGCCGGCTGCTCGGGCTAGAAAAGTCAAGGGCTGTGCCCAGCTGGCTGCTAAAAAGAAAATAGAAAAAGAGAAAAAAAAATGGGGGCCGGCTGCCCGCGTGGACCTTGCCAGAAAAGTCAGTGGCCGGGTGTTTAAACAGAAAGAAGAAGAAAAATAGTCCGGCTGCTCGCGTGATCCATCCGGCTGTTAAAAAGAAAAGCGTCCAGCTGCAGACGAGAAATGAAGCAGAAGAAAAAGTGCAAAAAGAAGAAAAGAAAAACGTCCGTCTGTCCATCTGTCTGCTTCGCCACTCGGACGGCAAGACGCAGCCCGGCCTGCCTGCCCGCTTCAACTCCTAGCCAGCAGGAGCGCCGGCCCGGGTGCTAGCCCGCCTCGCCGCTCGTTCGGTCGGATCCGACCGGCCGGGACCCCCCTTCGAGTATCCGGAGGCTCGAAGACCACACCCAGCGGGTGCACCGGCGCGCCCCACGAGCGCCGCGCAACGCCGGCTGTCTTAGTCAACCTCTGCCTCATCTGCGTCAAAGCAACGTGAGTTCCTCACCCGCATATTTTTGCACCGTGCAAATACGGATAACCCCGAGCGATGATTGGGGGGCTATCTCCGCATTTTATTACAGTTGCATTACTGTTCGCCCCGGCGCCAGCCAGAGTTGGCCTGGAGGCTGGCTGCTTGGCCTGAGACGTTTGTTCCCGCAGATGGCTTAGTAGCATACGCGGTACCAAAGGCTCACTCTTAGTCACGGACCGTAGAGCGGCTATCTGGCTAGCAAGGGTGAACGCGGGAGGCCACCACGCGAAAAACGTCCGGGAAGAAAAACGGTTCGGGCGACCCGGCCGTTTCCTTTATGAGTATCTACTCGGTTAAATCTGCTCCCAGAGTCTGATTACTGTACACTCCGCTTCACGGCCCACTCTCAACCACAGACCGCAGAGCTGCTGTTCGGCGAGCGAGAGCACAAACCAAAAAAAGCGGAGGGAACATGAAAAAGATTATGGGGGCTCGGGCAAAACCGAGTCGGCACCCTCCGCATAAACTTGCAATGCTAAAAGCAATCATTCAATATATCTACGCGGACTAACTTTGTCTTTTGCATGATCATTTTTATGGGGAACCCCCCTCCTCACTCGGAGGCTCGGAGGCTACACTCAGTGGGTGAGCTGGCGCCCCCCCACTGGAAGCAAGCCACGCCGGCTGCAGTCCGCAGCCGGCTGTCAGCAACAGCATCAGTCGGCGGACCCCCGCGTCCGCGCCCGGCACCATCAGTCGGCGGACCCCATGTCCGCGCCTGACAGCTTCAGTCAGCGGACCCCGCATCCGCGCCCGACAGCACCAGCCGGCGGACTTTGTGTCCGCGCCCGGCACCCTCGACGACATCATCTGCACCAACAACCGCGAAAAGCCTCCGTCCAACTTTTCCAAGTCGCCCGGAGGCTCGGAGGCTACACCCAGCGGGTGCGCTGGCGCGCCCCCGCCGGAAGCAAGCTAATCCGGCCGCGGCCTATAGCCGGCCGTCATCGACATTTTCTACATCAACACCCGCCAAAAAACCTCCGCCCAACTTTGCCAAGTTGCCCGGAGGCTTGGGGGCTACTGTCGGAGTAATTGGCGACGGGTACCCCGAAGACGGCAAGATGATATTTCAAGACATCGGCGCTAGCAAAGCCCCTCAGTCCGATTGCCCGACCACTCCTGTCGGCTCCCCGTCCGACTGCTCTGACCGGCTGGCTGCCGGCTGCCGACTGCGCCCACCAGCCGGCTGCCGACAGCATCGACCAGCCGACTGTCGACTGCAGCTCGACCCGACACCGACAAGACCCCGACGAGACGGCCATACTGCAGACAAGACAACCGTACCGCGACGCCATCATGTACAGTGTCACTTGTCCCTGTGTACTATTTATGAAGTGACCCAGGAGACAAGCATGACACCCCACCATACCCCCTTGCTCCCATGCCACCACATAGCTTACATGCTAAGCTAGCCATGCCTATATATAGCAACCATCCATCCATCCACCAGGCACTCTCACATTCACTCACGCATGAGCTCACACACATCCATTCGGCCATAAGCCATGGGCATAGCCGGCCACTAGAGCATGCCTCATAGAGGCATATACAAAGTCAGATACCCATGGTACTGATCCTAGATACAGCTCTAGGAGCAACTCTGTACCAGATATATTAGATATACTCAGACATGCAGCAGTAGGAGTATTATCTCTCCGGAGAGCTCCGAAGTTGGGTAAACCACCGCGTGCTACTCGCATACCCGCTCCCAGGCCTATCAGCAGCAGTCTTACCCTCACACTAAGCCCTTGTGGCATCTGTCGGCTTGCAACCCCCCGTGAGAATACCACGACAACCCACTTAGTAATGTAATCAACAGCAACTAAAATATGTGTGTAACCATTAGAGGCAGGAAAATGTCCCATATAATCAAAGCCCCAAACATCAAATGGTTCAATAACAAGAGAATAGTTCATAGGCATTTCTTGACGTCTACTAATATTACCTATTCTTTGACATTCATCACAAGACAAGACAAACTCACGAGCATCTTTGAAGAGAGTAGGCCAATAAAAACCGGATTGCAATACCTTATGTGCAGTTCTATTTCCAGCGTGGTGTCCTCCATATGGTTCAGAGTGACACTTGCGTAGGATATGTTCCTGTCCATGCTCAGGTACACAACGTCTAATAACACCATCTACTCCTTTATAAAGGTGGGGGTCATCCCAGAAGTAATGTCTTAAACCATAAAAGAACTTTTTCTTTTGCTGGTATGTGAAACTAGGTGGTATAAATTTAGCAACAATGTAATTAGCATAATCAGCATACCATGGAGCAGTACGAGAAGCATTAATGACCGCTAATTGTTCATCAGGAAAGATAGGGTTCTCAGCTCCCTTTCTATCAATAATATGCAAATTAAATTCTTGGAGCAAGAGAACCCATCTAATAAGTCTAGGTTTAGCATCTTTATTTTCCATAAGATATTTAATAGCAGCATGATCAGTGTGAATAGTAACTTTGGAATCAACAATGTAAGGTCTGAACTTATCACAAGCAAATACAACTGCTAAGAACTCTTTTTCAGTAGTAGCATAATTTCTCTGGGCAGTATCAAGAGTTTTACTAGCATACTAGATAACATTCAATTTCTTATCAACTCTTTGCCCTAGAACAGCACCTACAGCATAATCACTAGCATCACACATAATTTCAAAGGGTAAATTCCAATCAGGTGGCTGAACAATAGGTGTAGTGATCAAAGCTTTCTTAAGTATTTCAAATGCTTCTACACAACAATCATCAAAGACAAAAGGAATATCATTTTGTAATAAATTAGTCAGAGGCCTAGAGATTTTAGAAAAGTCATTAATGAACCTCCTATAAAAACTGGCATGACCAAGGAAACTTCTTATACCTTTTATGTCCTTGGGGCATGGCATCTTTTCAATAGCATCAACTTTAGCTTTATCAACTTCGATACCTCTCTCGGAAATGTTATGGCCCAAGACAATGCCTTTATTAACCATAAAGTGGCACTTTTCCCAATTCAAGATGAGACTAGTGTCTTCGCATCTCTAAAAAACTCGGTCAAGGTTGCTCAAGCAATCATCAAAAGAGGATCCATAAATGGAGAAATCATCCATGAATACCTCACAAATCTTTTCACAAAAGTCAGAGAATATCACAATCATGCATCTTTGAAAGGTAGTAGGTGCATTACATAAACCAAAAGGCATACGTCTATAAGCAAAAGTACCGAAAGGGCAAGTAAAAGTAGTTTTTGATTGATCCTCCGCTGACACAGGTATTTGAGAGAAACCAGAATAACCATCTAGAAAGCAAAAATGTGTATGTTTGGATAGTCTTTCTAGCATTTGATCGATAAAAGGTAAAGGGTAATGATCTTTCTTAGTAGCCTTATTTAATTTACGGAAATCAATTACCGTCCTATAACTTGTAATAATTCTTTGCGGGATCAATTCATCTTTATCATTAGGAACGACAATAATACCTCCCTTCTTAGGTACACAATGGACAAGACTTACCCAATCACTATCAGCAACGGGATAAATTATACCTGCCTCAAGGAGCTTTAGTATCTCCTTTCTTACCACTTCTTTCATCTTAGGGTTTAACTGTCGTTTAGGATCTCTAACTGGTTTGGCATCTTTCTCCACTTTTATTTTGTGTTGACATAGAGTGGGACTAATGCCCTTAAGATCATCCAGAGTATATCCAATAGCAGCACAGTGCTTCTTCAGAGTTTTCAATAATCTTTCTTCTTCTTGCTCTGAAAGGTTAGCACTAATAATAACAGGATATATTTTCTTTTCATCAAGATAAGCATACTTAAGATTATCAGGTAAAGGTTTGAGCTCAAACACGGGATCACCCTTGGGTGGAGGGGGATCCCCTAGGATTTCAACAGGCAAGTTGTGTTTCAGAATATGACCTTGTTGAAGGAACACTTCATCTATTTCCCTTCTTTCATTCATAAACATATCATTATTGTTCTAACGGATCAGTAGGAGGCACGACAATAGAAGCAAGACCAATAATCTCATCCTTAATAGGTGATTCTTTATCACGGGGTTGTCTATGAAGCTTAGCAAAATTAAACTCATGAGACATATCCCCTAAGCCAATTGTAACAATATCCTTTTCACAATGAATCTTAGCATTAACAGTATTCAAGAAGGGTCTACCAAATATAATGGGAAAAAGTCATCTTGTGGGGAACCAAGAACAAGAAAATCAGCAGGATATTTAACCTTCGCACACAAGACTTCAACATCTCTAACAATCCCAACTGGCTTAATGGTGTCCCTATTGGCAAGCTTAATAGTAACATCAATACCTTCTATTTAAGCAGGTGCAATATCATGCATAATTTCTTTATATAGGTCAAAAGGTATTGCACTAGCACTAGCACCCATATCACATAAGCCATGATAACAATGATCTCCTATTTTAACAGAAATAACAGGCATGCCTACAACAGGTCTATGTATCTTAGCATCGGGTCTAGCAATATTAGCAGTTTCACCATAGAAATAAATAACATGTCCATCTAAATTATCATCCAAGAGATCCTTAACTATAGCAATACTAGGTTCAACTTTAATTTGCTCAGGGGGTGTATAAGTTCTAGTATTACTCTTATGAACAACAAGTGAAGTTTTAGAACGATCCCTTATCCTAACAGGAAAAGGTGGTTTCTCAACATAACTAGTAGGAACAATAGGATCATTATAAGTGATAGTCTTTTCTTCAACTGTAATAGGTCAACTACTTTTACTTCAATCGGAGGATTATATTTAAACCACTTCTCCTTAGGGAGATCAACGTGAGTAGCAAAAGATTCACAAAAAGCAGCTACTATCTCAGAGTCAAGTCCAAACTTAGCGCTAAATCCACGAAAAGCATCGGTATCCATAAAAGATTTAACACAATCAAACTTAGGTGTTATACCTAACTCCTTACCATCGTCGGAACCCCAATCTTCGGAGTTACGTGTAATTCTTTCCAATAAATACCATTTGAATTGAGTAGTCTTCAACATATAAGAACCAACACAGGAAGTATCGAGCTTGGTGCGATCATTGAGAGAAAGCCGAGCATAAAAATTTTGAACAATCATATCTCTTGAGAGCTGATGATTGGGGCATGAATATAACATTGACTTAAGCCTCCCCCAAGCTTGAGCGATGCTTTCTCCTTCGCGAGGCCAGAAATTATATATGTAATTATGATCACAATGAACAAGATGCATAGGATAGAACTTCTGGTGAAATTCCAACTTCAATCATTTATAATTCCAAGATCCTGTATCATCACATAGCCTATACCATGTCAATGCATCTCCCTTCAAAGATAAAGGGAAGACCTTCCTTTTGACAACATGGTCGGGAATACTTGCAAGCTTAAATAATCCACAAACTTCATCCACAAAGACAAGGTGTAAATCAGGATGCAATGTTCCATCTCCTGCAAAGGGATTAGCTAGCAGTTTCTCTATCATACCCGAAGGAATCTCAAAGTAAACATTTTCAGTAGGTTCAGTAGGTTGAGGAGTAACGATACGTCTCCAACGTATCTATAATTTTTGATTGTTCCATGCTATTATATTACCCCATTTGGTTGTTTATGGGCTTTATTTTACACATTTATAACATTTTTGGGACTAACCTACTAACCGGAGGCCCAGCCCGTGTTGCTGTTTTTTGCCTATTTCAGTATTTCGAAGAAAAGGAATATCAAATGGAGTCCAAATGGAATGAAACCTTCGGGAGCATGATTTTTGGAACGAACGTGATCCGGAGAACTTGGAGTGCAAGTCAAGAAGGAGACGAGGCCTCCAAGAGATAGGAGGGCGCGCCCACCCCTCCTGGGCGCGCCCCTGTCTCCTGGGCCCCACAGGCGGCCACCAACGTACTCCCTCCTCCTATATATACCTACGTACCCCGAAAACATCCAGGGAGCCAACGAAAAACAATTTCCACCGCCGTAACCTTCTGTATCCGCGATATCCCTACTTGGAGCCTTTATCGGTGCTCCGCCGGAGGGGGAATCGACCATGGAGGGCTTCTACATCAACACCATAGCCCTTCTGATGAGTTGTGAGTAGTTTACCACAGACCTTCGGGTCCATAGTTATTAGCTAGATGGCTTCGTCTCTCTTTTTGGATCTCAATACAATGTTCTCCTCCTCTCTTGTGGAGATCTATTCGATATAAACTCTTTTTGCGGTGTGTTTGTCGAGATCCGATGAATTGTTTATGATCAAGTTTATCTATGAGAAATATTTGAATCTTCTTTGAATTCTTTTATGTATGATTGAGTTATCTTTGCAAGTCTCTTCGAATTATCAGTTTGGTTTGGCCTACTAGATTGATCTTTCTTGCCAAGGGAGAAGTGCTTAGCTTTGGGTTCAATCTTGCGGTGTCCTTTCCCAGTGACAGCAGGGGCAGCAAGGCACGTATTGTATTGTTGCCATCGAGGATGAAAAGATGGGGTTTATATCATATTGCTTGAGTTTATCCCTCTACATTATGTCATCTTTCTTAATGTGTTACTCTATTCTTTATGAACTTAATACTCTAGATGCAGGCAGGAGTCGGTCGATGTGTGGAGTAATAGTAGTAGATGCAGGCAGGAGTCGGTCGGCTTGTTACGGATGTGATGCCTATATACATGATCATGCCTAGATAATCTCATAATTGTTCACTTTTCTATCAATTGCTCAACAGTAATTTGTTCACCCACCGTAATACTTATGCTATCTTGAGAGAAGCCAATAGTGAAACCTATGGCCCTGGGTCCATCTTTTATCATATAAGCTTTCAATCTACTTTTATTTGCATCTTTACTTTTTTGCATCTATATTATAAAATACCAAAAATATATTTATCTTATCATATTATATCTATCAGATCTCACTTTCGCAAGTGGCCATGAAGGGATTGACAACCCCTTTATTGCGTTGGTTGCGAGTTCTTTGTTTGTTTGTGTAGGTGTGTGGGACTTTTGAGGAGCCTCCTACTGGATTGATACCTTGGTTCTCAAAAATTGAGGGAAATACTTACGCTACTCTGCTGCATCACCCTTTCCTCTTCAAGGAAAACCAAAACCAAGCTCAAGATGTAGCAAGAAGGATTTCTGGCGCCGTTGTCGGGGAGGTCTTCTCTCAAGTCAAGACATACCAAGTACCCATCACAAACTCATCTCCCTCGCATTTACATTATTTGCCATTTGCCTCCCGTTTTCCTCTCCCCCACTTCACCCTTGCCGTTTTATTTGCCCTCTCTTTCCCAATCTCTCTCTCTTTTTTCGCTTACCTTTTTCTGTTTGCTTGTGTGTTGGATTACTTGTTGCCATGGCGCAAGATAATACCAAATTGTGTGATTTCTCCAATACCAATAATAATGATTTCCTTAGTACTCCGATTGCTCCTCTTAATGATGTTGAGTCTTGTGAAATCAATACTGCTTTGCTGAATCTTGTTATGAAAGATCAATTCGCCGGCCTTCCTAGTGAAGAAGCCGCTACTCATCTAAACAACTTTGTTGATTTGTGTGATATGCAAAAGAAGAAAGATACGGATAATGATATTGTTAAATTGAATTTATTTCTGTTTTCACTTAGAGATCATGCTAAAATTTGGTTTTCGTCTTTGCCTAAAAATAGTATTGATTCTTGGAACAAGTGCAAAGATGCTTTTATCTCTAAGTATTTTCCTCCCGCTAAGATTATCACTCTTAGGAACGATATTATGAATTTTAAACAACTTGATCATGAGCATGTCGCCCAATCTTGGGAAAGAATGAAATTGATGATTCGCAATTGCCCTACTCATGGTTTGAATTTATGGATGATCATACAAAAATTTTATGCCGGTTTGAACTTTGCTTCTAGAAATCTTTTAGGTTCGACCGTGGGAGGCACATTTATGGAAATCACGTTAGGAGATGCCACAAAACTTCTTGATAATATTATGGCTAATTATTATCAATGGCACACCGAAAGATCTTCTAGTAAAAAGGTGCATGCTATAGAAGAAATCAATGTTTTGAGTGGAACGATGGATGAACTTATGAAGATGTTTGCTACTAAAAATAATCCTCTTGATCCCAATAATATGCCTTTTTCTACTTTGATTGAGAATAATAATGAATCTATGGATGTGAATTTTGTTGGTAGGAATAGTTTTGGAAACAATGCTTATAGAGGAAACTTTAATTCTAGACCATTCCCTAGTAATTCCTCTAATAATTATGGAAATTTCTACAATAATTCTTATGGTAATTTCAATAAGATTCCCTCTGATTTTGAGAATAGTGTGAAAGAGTTTATGATTTCTCAAAAGAATTTTAATGCTTTAATTGAAGAAAAATTGCTTAAAGTTGATGATTTGGCTAGGAACGTTGATAGAATTTTTCTTGATGTTGATTCTCTTAAACTTAGATCTTCTCCTCCTAAGCATGATATCAATGAGTCTCTCAAAGCCATGAGAATTTCCATTGATGAGTGCAAGGAAAGAACCGCTAGATTGCGTGCTAAGAAAGATTGCTTTGTAAAGGCATGTTCTTCTAGTTTCAATGAAAATAACAAGAAGATCTTAAAGTAATTGATGTATCTCCTATTAGATCTTTGTTTTGCAATATGAATCTTGATAACAATGGGACTGGAGATGAGTCAACTTTAATTAGAAGGCGTCCCAAGAATTCGGAGTTTTTAGATCTTGATGCTAAATTTGGTAAAAGTGGGATTGGAGAGGTCATGACTTTAAATAGTATTGAACCCACTATCTCGGATTTCAAGGAATTTTGTTATGATAATTGTTCTTTAGAAGGTTGTATTTCCTTGTTGCAATCCGTTGTTAATTCTCCTCATGCTTATAGTCAAAATAAAGCTTTTACCAAACATATCGTTGATGCCTTGATGCAATCTTATGATGAAAAACTTAATTTGGAAGTTTCTATACCTAGAAAACTTAATGATGAGTGGGAACCTACTATAAAGATTAGAATTAAAAATCATGACTATTTTGCTTTATGTGATTCGGGTGCTAGTGTTTCTACGATTCCAAAAACTTTATGTGATATTCTAGGTTTCCATGATCTTTATGATTGCTCTTTAAATTTGCACCTTGCGGATTCCACCATTAAAAATCCAATGGGAAGGATCAATGATGTTCTCATTGTTACAAATAGAAATTTGGTGCCCGTAGATTTTATCGTTCTTGATATAGATTGCAATCTTTTTTGCCCTATTATTCTTGGTAGACCTTTCCTTAGAACGATTGGTGCGATTATTGATATGAAGGAAGGGAATATTAGATTCCAATTTCCATTAAAGAAAGGCATGGAGCACTTTCCAAGAAAGAAAGTCAAATTACCTTATGAATCTATCATGGGGGCTACTTATGAATTGAGTGCCAAAGATGGCACTACTTAGATCTATCTTCGCTTTTATGCCTAGCTAGGGGTGTTAAACGATAGCGCTAGTTGGGAGGCAACCCATTTTATTTGTGTTTTTTGTTTTTGTTCCTGTTTAGTAATTTTGCCTCTACCTTCTGTTTAGATGTGTTTTTATGCTTTAATTAGTGTTTGTGCCAAGTAGAACCTATAGGATAACCTATGATGATAGTTAATTTGATTCTGCTGAAAAACAGAAACTTTGCATGCACGAATTTAATTTTGTTAAATCACACAAACGTGATTTTGCATTGATTCTTTTTTCTTCTGATCAATAGACAAATTTTCCAGGACTTCCTATTTTGGTAGGAGTTTTTAGAGTTCCAGAAGTTTGTGTTAGTTACAGATTGCTACAGACTGTTCTGTTTTTGACAGATTCTGTTTTTCGTGTGTTGTTGCTTATTTTGATGCATCTATGGCTAGTAAAATAGTTTATAAACCATAGAGAAGTTGGAATACAGTGGGTTTAACACCAAAATAAATAAAGAATGAGTTCATTACAGTACCTTATGTGGTGGTTTTGTTTTCTTTCACTAACGGAGCTTATAAGATTTCCTATTGAGTTTTGTGTTGTGAAGTTTTCAAGTTTTGGGTAAAGCTTTGATGGACTTTGGAATAAGGAGTGGCAGAAGCCTAAGCTTGGGGATGCCCATGGCACCCCAAGATATTCAAGAATATCCAAAATCCTAAGCTTGAGGATGCCCCGGGAAGGCATCCCCTCTTTCGTCTTTGTTCATTGGTAACTTTACTTGGAGCTATATTTTTATTCGCCACATGATATGTGTTTTGCTTGGAGCGTCGTGTATTATATTAGTCTTTTCTTTTTAGTGTACCACAATAATCCTTGCTGTACGAACCTTTTGGGAGAAGCCTACTTGATTAGAATATGCTATGTGCTTCACTTATATCTTTTGAGTTTGATAGTTTTTGCTCTAGTGCTTCACTTATATCTTTTAGAGCACGGCGGTGGCTTAATTTTGTAGAAATTGATAGTCTCTCATGCTTCACTTATATTATTTTGAGAGTCTTTTAGAACAGCATGGTATTTGCTATGGTTATAAAATTGGTCCTAGAATGGTAGGCACCCAAGTTGGGTATAATAAAAACTATCATAGGAAGTGAATTGGATGCTATGATCAATTTGATACTTGATAATTGTTTTGAGATATGGAGGTAGTGATATTGAAGTCATGCTAGTTGGGTGATAATGAATTAAAGAATGCTTGTGTTGAATATAGCAAGTCCCGTAGCATGCACGTATGGTTAAAGTTGTGTAACAAATTTGAAACATGAAGTGTACCTGGCTTGTGCATCCTTATGAGTGGCGGTCGGGAACGAGCGATGGTCTTTTCCTACCAATCTATCCCTCTAGGAGCATGCTCATAGTGCTTGATTTTTGATGACTTCTAAATTTTTGCAATAAGTATATGAGTTCTTATGACTAATGTTGAGTCCATGGATTATACGCACTTTTACCTTTCCACCATTGCTAGCCTCTTTGGTACCGTGCATTGCCCTTTCTCACCTTGAGAGTTGGTGCAAACTTCGCTGGTGCTTCCAAACCCCATGATACGATACGCTCTATCACACATAAACCTCCTTATATCTTCCTCAAAACATCCACCATGCCTACCTATTATGGCATTTCCATAGCCATTCCGAGATATATTGCCATGCAACTTTCCACCGTTCCGTTCATCATCATCATGACACGCATTATTTTTGTCATATTGCCATTGCATGATCATGTAGTTGACATCGTATTTGTGGCAAAGCCACCATGCATAATTTTTCATACATGTCACTCTTGATTCATTGCACCATCCCGGTACACCACCGGAGGTATTCATATAGAGTCATTTCTTGTTCTAGTTTCGAGTTGTAATTCATATGTTGTAATCAATGAAAGTGTGATGATCATCATTATTAGAGCATTGCCCAAAAAGAAAAAGAAAGAAAGAAAGAAAGAAAAAAGGCCAAAGAAAAAAAAGAAAAAAAGAAAAAATAAGAAGAAAAAGAAAAAAATAAATAAATAAAAGGGCAATGTTACTATCTCTTTTTTCACACTTGTGCTTCAAAGTAGCACCTTGTTCTTCATGTAGTGAGTCTCATATATTGTGCTTCAAAGTAGATTTTTTTTCAAAACTATGATATATTTTATAGCATTTTCAGAAACTATAGGACGTAATGCAAAAAAACCAAAACTAGTAGCCCGCCGGCCATCTTCTGGTCGAAGTAGTAGTTTTCGGCCATCCTTTGGCCGAAGTCGAAGTTTTCGGCCATAGTTAGGCTGAAGTAGGGTTTTCGGCCATCACTTGGCCGAAGAGTGGGGCACCTGGCCGAAAAGTTACTTTTTGGTTAACTCTAGGCCGAAATAGACTTTTTGGTCAAGTCTAGGCCGAAAAGTACTACTTCTGTCTCGTGTAGGCCGAAGTTGCATGGCTCATGCTGAAATGTATTTTCTCGCCACCCGTTTCCCGCCAACCCCTTCCCGCCATATGTTCCCGCCACCCGTTTCCCGCCAACCCCTTCCCGCCATATGTTCCCGCCACCCGTTTCCCGCCAATCCCTTCCCGCCTTATTTTCCCGCCAATCCCTTCCCGCCTTATTTCCCCGCCAACCCTTTCCCGCCATACCGCAGTTATTCTTTCCCGCCATTTTCTCCTCTGTATCTATAAAACCCCCTTCAGGCGAAGGTGGATAAGCATTCCAGTGTAGTGTAGTCGAGATGTCCCATTATCCATTCAATTGTAGTTTTCACCCTGGGATGAGCAGCACTCTTCTGAGTCTAGTTACCGATTTCAGGATGGATAATAGGATAGTTCCATGGGACGAACTCATCGGTAGTGACACCATAATGAATGAGTTGGCTCACCAATTACGTAGGTCTGGGTGGCCTGAAAGGACCTATGAGGAGGTACGTCAAGAACTTCTTAGGTTGCATGAAAGGTGGAAGAAGGTAGTGGAGCCGAAGAGTGAAACTTTCAGAAGGACTATAGAAAAGAATACATTTTTATGGACTGAGGAGAGCGAGGACGACGAAGATATCTTCATGCCGCCGCTTCCGGGTTCTGCATCGTCGAAGGGCAAGAGTTCTGCATCGTCCAAAGGCAAGACTTCTGCAGCCTTGAAGGGCAAGAGTTCTGCATCGAGCAAGGGCAAGAGTTCTGCATCGACGGAGGGCAAGAGGACCACATCGTCGAAGAGCAAGAGGGCTGCATCAACGGAGGATGACGATGATGACTTCATGTAGTATGTAAGATGTATTCCAGTTGTACCGTTTCATTCAGATGTATTTGCATTATTAGTTTGTATTGTATTATTGTAGGGCATTATGTTCTATCTGAATTTCATTTTGTAGTATGTAAGATGTATTGCACAAGTTCAGCCGCACCGTTTAATTCAGATGTACTTGTATCTTAATTATCGGTTGTAATCTATTTGGAAATGTAACTGGAATAAGAATGCGAATTAATAGTAATATGTCTCTCGCATACATAAAACAATATATGTCTCCTGATCAGATAGAAGGAAGTGCGATAGTAACACATACATGAAGCATGTCCCATACATAAATACTGACACACATATGCGAATAGTCTGAAACTAACATAGATAATGAGTCATACATAGATAGATAAGCATATCCCTGCGGGGGACGGCGACGAGTCTGGGTCTTCCTCGGGCGAGGGCCGGAAGGCGATAAGCGCTGAGGCGGTGGACGAGGCTCGCGATAACCACGACCATAGTTAACCTCGTCTGTCACGGTCTGTGTCTCCTGCGTCGGTGGTGGTGGTGGAGTGTGAAACACTGTCTGCGAGCAGCCATAAATGTTTGTAGCATCGTCATCATCCTCGCGGTCGCCCTCAAAGTAATCAGCACCACCACTAAGGATGGGTGACTGCTCTGAATGCATGAACGGTTGCGACTGGTTGCCGCCTGCGGTAAAGTAAAACATATAAAAATTGATACAAATGCATGAACGATTACTACTCTTTTGAAAATAATGTAGTGAGTAGGGTTACCTAGTTCCATCAGCTGATGCCAGTAAGCGCTCCCTACCTGTGAAGGAGGTGGATCATGCCAGGAAGAGCTCCCTGGCTGTGAAGGAGGTGGCTCATGCCAGGAAGAGCTCCCTGGCTGTGAAGGAGGTGGCTCATGCTAGGAAGAGCTCCCTGGCTTTGAAGGATGAGGTTCTGCATGGTGCACAGAAGGTCGTGGTTGTGAACGATGCACATAGGGTCGTGGTTCTGAATGCTGTACAGAGGGACGTGGCGGACAATGTGCTGGAGGAGGAAGTGCAACATCCGAAGACCGTCTACACGTAACAGTTGCGTAAATCCCGCGTAGCTTGTCATCAAGACGCCTCAACCATGAGACGCCCTCTCGCGGTGGGATAGTTTCTCCCCTCTGAAAGCGCCGCATTAAAGTGGAAACCTCCTCTCGCGCCTGTACTGTCAAGTCACCCTGTAGATGAAGAGTTAACCAATTATATCCTCATTGTATGATAGACAACACGAATAGACACCCAAACGAATATGTCCAGATTAACAAAAGACTCAACATATAAGAACCAAGGCATTTACCGTGTGGTGTCTGGTTCCCACAACAGAGGCAGTTGGGTACATATCGCTGGTGAGAGGGGCTTCGATCTGATCAGGAGCAGCTGATGGAACGAAGTAGATCCTCGTTGTATGCCGGTAACGCTGCACATACAACCCGAACATTTCCCAGTTAAAGGCCCGAACCTCACCCCAGATATTTGTCGCAGCGGTAGTCCATTCATCAACGTAAGGGGTAATGCTCTTAAGCCGGTAAGCCATGGACTTGTTTCCTCCTAGGCGACTGTCCCTGATATTGACATGCGCGATACATGATTAGGTATATTATGAATGTATAGCTGACAACTAAAATAGTATTAGTACTTACTTGTGCACGTGGTCTGGCAAGTGTGGAATATTTGGAATCTCAGGCTCTTGATATAGACCGAACTGTCTCATCACCCTATGAAGATACATCTCCTCAACCATCACATCGAACACCAACTTGGCCTTGGTCATCCAAAAGTGCCGATCTCTAGTGCACAATCCAAAAATCCCAACTGGGTACCTCGATGATATAGCCTGAGCCGAGTATGGCTCCCAGATAACTTGATCCTCGTGAAAACTATCAAACTGCGCCGTGAAGGACGGGTAGCATCCCCTAACCTGACTATGCGCAAACTGTCTCTGTGCATGACAACAAATAAGCATTAGTAATACTATTGAATGGCAAGAAATAATTGAATTAATTGTTACTTAATATAAAAGTACCTCTCGATGTCCCCAAATAGATCCCATAGTAGGTAAGTCGCCGATAGCAGGCACATAAGCCCCAGCTAAGTCCTCCAAACCAAAAGGTTTATCAACGTAGACATAGGGTCGTCCAATAGGGAATCTCTCATATGACCAGAGCTGCAACAATAATGGACATCCAACAACACCAGATTTTCTAGACTTCAACAAGCAAGCTTTGCACAGGCCCCTATACGTAGCCGCTAACACAGCAGAACCAAAACTCCTCTGTAGAATATCCGCAGGGCAACGTGCGTCAGCTATCTCTCATGCAATACCGATGAGTCGTGCATCGACAGTGGTCACGTGGTTCTCCGTAAACATCGTCTTGCCGAACAACCAAAGAATATATGCCTCTAGGGACCGGTCAATCTGTGCCTCCGACAACTGAACATCGGGATATCCTAACGAGACAATCTACATAGAAACGTAATAATTGTATGAAAATCGGGCAACTAAAAAACAACATTTGTTTAAGTGGCCATGATGGTTACCTGAAACTGGCTCAACCATCTAAAAAGAGGTCCATGAGGATCGTTGTCTATGGCCCTAGCAGTCGGGACCGCAGCCAAAAAACGGTCTGCATTGCTGTTTGCCACCCAGATTCTTCCTCTAAGGGACCTATGGCAGCACCGGCCAGAGGTAATCCCAACAAGTAAGACACATCCTGTAAAGTAGGCGCCATCTCTCCCCATGGAAAGTGAAACGTATGTGTCCTGACATATTACAAATTAAAACATAGTCCTGACATATTACAAATTAAAACATAGTCCTGACATATTACATATTAAAACATAGTCCTGACATATAAAACCCACTACGACACATTATATAGCTTGTGAGTTATTTCTTCCTCGTCCGCCCCTTCGACCTCGACTGCCATGACCACATCCGCCTCTTGCTCTTGTTGTCGCAGCCGTCGATGTGGAAGCAATCGTCGATGCGGAAGCACCATCTTTGTTCAGGTCGGGACAATATTTCATCCTATGCCCATAAGACGCGCATAACAAACATTGCCTGGTTGCTCCACCAGCTTCAGACTGGTCCATATCATTCCGGATGCGACGGGCCTTTCGTTTGCCCCTACTTGTTCGCCGAAGGTCTGGATGCGGGATGTATACTCTCTCACCATCGTTTACCTTATTGAAATTGCCGACGACTCTAAACCCTGTCATCTCGCCTGTCCAGGTGTTGAGCACTGCCTCTTTTAAATAGTATGGGGACACGAAGGAGATAGCATCCAACTCAATATGGCCACAGGCAGCCAACACATGAGAGCAAGGTAGGTGCAACAACTTCGGTTTGTTGCATGTACACTCACACATTGGATAAAATTCCGTTCCAATTTTTACCTCGTGTGTCTTCACCTCATTTCCAGAACCAAAACCATCGGTAGGAAGCTAAACCTCATACCTCCTTTCTTGATTCCCTATGAGTCTGACAGTGTGCTTCGTTGCTTTCTCTATCTTCTTTGCCATGTATTCCATGACACGGCTACAATAAGGTGTGTTCTGATTATCTTCAATATGCTTCTTTGCTAACTCGTGCCTTTCTTTGAAATATCTCAAAGTGCCATAGAATACAGCCTCCACAATAGCTGTGAGTGGCAATGCTCTATTCCCTCTCAGCACAAAGTTATACACCTCTGCAAGATTGGTTGTCATGTGGCCATACCTAGCTCCATGTGTGTCATGCAGCAAAGACCAATTCACTGGAGGCTCTTTCTCTATCCACTCAGAAAAATTCTTTATTGCCCTTCCCTTCTTTCTCGTAGTATTAGGAGGGTCAATTGCTGGCAAGTCACAAAGACCTACTGGCTCCTCTAGCTCCGCGATGAGTGCTACTAATTTAACTTGATCTTCTTCCATTTTCTTCCTCGCACGGACCTGCTTCTTAGTAAACTCATCTAGTTTTGACCAAATAAATTCGTATTTGCGCTGCTGGCTCTGCTTGCATAATTTTTTAAACAAGTTCATCAACCGCTTGTTCTTGAACTGTGAGAAAAAATTAGCCCCAAGATGGCGCATGCACCACCGGCTCTGCAAGTCCCTCCAAGGTGTTGGTTCGTCATCTGTTGGATTACGAAGTGTCTTCACGGCCTTCAATATACCAGCATGTCTGTCATGAATGACACACACATTTGGTCGGTCCTTCACGATGGCAATTTTCACTTAGCGGAAGAACCATACCCAGCTGAGAAAGTTCTCGCCCTCCACAAATGCCATGGCAAGTGGGATGATTTGATTGTTCCCGTCCACACCAATAGCAGTCAGGATTTGCCCTCTATACTGACCGGTCAGGAATGTACCATCCACAAACAGAACAGGAGGACAATGCCGGAAAGCTTCGATGCACATACCAAAAGAGAAGAACACTCGTTTCAACACCTTGAAATCTGGTATACTCAGCAACCTCATGTGTTGTACATTCACATAAGTGCCGGGATTCCTCTCCTTCAGTGTGCCCAGGAGACGGACAACATTATCATATGAGTCAAAGAACGTCCCAAACCTTTCCTCCATAGCCTTTTGCTTAGCCCTCCAAGCCTTCCCATAAGGAATGACATAATTCCATCTGACCTTCACTGCTGTCTGTATGTGTTTTGCTTCCATATCTTTCTTCTCTACTATCTCAGTATACATGAGTTGTGCAATGAGACTTGAAGTCAGGTTCGGATGCTTCATCAGCAGGTTCTTCCTCACACAATTATGTGGGACGACAATGGTGACAACCCAGTGGATGTCATACTTCGGCACATGCCCGTGCACCTTCCCAGGACAACTTGTTTCAACACATTTCATGGTATAGTTTGTTGGACTTGATATGTGTGTCCGGAAAACCCTCTGCGTAGACATAGCCCACTTTATCACCGCATACTTCAATTTTTTCTTTGTATCAAACATAGCCCCTCTCTATACTTGGTTCAGATTATACTGCCATGGAGTCTCATGGCCATCGTTGACTGTAAGGCCGGTGGATATGTCCTGCTCCCATGCAGAAGGAATCGTACCTCCACTTCATCCTCAGAATTTTCAGAATCCAGTTCCTCCACCAATCCATCCTCGTCCTCTTCCTCCATAACCCTCTGCATTTCATCCCCTTCCTCATCCCCATCAGCAAAACCAGAACCAGCTAATATTATCGACTGGCTACTCTGCCCAGTATCAGGACCACCAACATTGTGTGGCACGTACTCTGACTCTTTCTCGGGTTGGCTAGCACACACATCTTGTGGCTGTGACCCGGATAAAACAATCTCAGTCGCCACTTCACTGCCCTGACCCGTTTCATACCCCCTCTGGAGTTGTACGACATTCTCCTCCTTCGGCACAGGTTGCACAAGTACATATGGGTGGGTTCTTCGGTCTCGGCAGTGTCTTAACAGGGACAACCAATGTTGGCTCCTATCTACCGGCATCAACTCCCACTTGATATTTTTACAAGATTTGGTCCACAATGCGTGAATACTGATGGAACATACTTCAGGATCCAGCCTGAAACTAGTTGTCAACCAGTACTTCAATTGTCTAATGTCCAGTCTGTCCGGGTCTGCTAGTGTCATGACGCCATTTTTAAACTCGGTAAGATCAACTCCCAACTCATTATATCGAACGTTACCAGCGCCGTAGTAAACAATCAAATTTACTGATTCAGATATTTTCACCTGTCAGACATTGTCATCTTCTCATTAATCACAACGAACACTAATATTACCCGCTACACTAACTATGCGCTAAAATGCAACCACAAACATATTAACACTAACTAATAAACTATACAATTTAGAGAAAATTTCTGACGCCATGGTTATACCTTCGAAGCGTGCATCTCTTCCAGTCACCGGCACCGGCCACCGGACAACGGCAGCGCCGCCCACTCGACGACCGAGGTTCAACTCCGGTCACCCCCCAAGCTACTGCTCCTCCTCACCACCTCCTCCTCCACAGCTGCTGCTCCTCCTCACCACCACCTCTTTCCCAACCGGACCTCCTCCACCGCACCATGGCTCCTCCCCCAAGCGCACAAAAAACTATCCCATAACAAAAAAACATCGTAGGCCAGTGGAGAATGCTATGATCTATCTATTCTGTGCCTTGGTTGTGTAAATGAGTGCAAATTGGAGGAGATCAGGGAGGAGACCGGAGCTCTACAGAGAAGAACGAAAGGAACGAGAAAGAACAGAGGCGAGCAGGAAGAGGAAGGTGACGACGGGATTGGCCTTATCCAGACCTTTTCGGTCTAGGCCTGGCCGAAAAGCTTTTTGGCTGCGGGCTGGCCGAAAACGGCCCATTTCGGTCTAGGCCTGGTCGAAGCTACTATTTTCAGCCCAGCCCCACCCGACGAGACCTCTTCGGCCCAACTGAGGCTCATTTCGGCCTACAGCTGGACGAAAAGTCCTTTTCGGCCAAGTTCTGGCCGAAAACTACCACTTCGGCCACCACGAGACCGACAGGGTCATATTTTTGATATATTGGCAATGGGTACTATAGTTTCCGAATTAGCTATAAAAAGGTGATAGTTTTGAAAAAAAATCTTCAAAGTAGCACCATGTTCTTCATATAGTGAGTATCATATGTTGTAATTTTCATATACTAGTGGGAATTTTTCATTATAGAACTTGGCTTGTATATTCCTACGATGGGCTTCCTCAAATGCCCTAGGTCTTCATGAGCAAGCAAGTTGGATGCACGCCCACTAGTTTTCTTTTGTTGAGCATTCATTTATAGCTCTAGTGCATCCGTTGCATGGCAATCACTACTCCTCATGTTGACATCAACTAATGGGCATCTCCATAGCCCGTTGATTATCCTTGTCAATGTGAGACTTTCTCCTTTTTTGTCTTCTCCACACAATCCCCATCATCATATTCTATTCCACCCATAGTGCTATATCCATGGCTCACTCTCATGTATTGCGTGAAAGTTGAAAAATGTTGAGATTATTTAAGTACGAAACAATTGCTTGGCTTGTCATCGGGGGTGTAGAATTTGGGAACATCTTTGTGTGACTAAAATGAAACATAGCCTAACTATATGATTTTGCAGGGATGACCTTTCTTTAGCCATGTTATTTTGAGAAGACATGATTGCTTTGATTAGTATGCTTGAAGTGTTACTATTTCTTTTGTCAATATGAACTTTTATTTTGAATCATTTGGATCTGAACATTCATGCCATAATAAAGAAAATTACATTGAGAATTATGCTAGGTAGCATTCCACATCAAAATTTCTGTTTTTATCATTTACCTACTCGAGGACGAGCAGGAATTAAGCTTGGGGATGCTTGATATGTCTCCAACGTATCTATAATTTTTTATTGTTCCATGCTATTATATTACCCCTTTTGGATGTTTATGGGCTTTATTTTACACATTTATATCATTTTTGGGACTAACCTACTAACCGGAGGCCCAGCCCGTATTGCTGTTTTTTTCCTATTTCTGTATTTTGAAGAAAAGGAATATCAAACGGAGTCCAAACGGAATGAAACCTTTGGGAGCGTGATTTTTGGAACGAACGTGATCCGGAGAACTTGGAGTGCAAGTCAAGAAGCAAACGAGGCCTCCAGGAGATAGGAGGGCGTGCCCACCCCTCCTGGGCGCGCCCCCTGTCTCCTGGGCCCCACAGGCGGCCACCGACGTACTCCTTCCTCCTATATATACCTACGTACCCCGAAAACATCCAGGGAGCCAACGAAAAACAATTTCCACCATCGTAACCTTCTGTATCCGTGAGATCCCATCTTGGAGCCTTCGCCGGCGCTCCGCCGGAGGGGGAATCAACCAGGGAGGGCTTCTACATCAACACCATAGCCCTTCCGATGAGTTGTGAGTAGTTTACCACAGACCTTCGGGTCCATAGTTATTAGCTAGATGGATTCTTCTCTCTTTTTGGATCCCAATACAATGTTCTCCCCCTCTCTTGTGGAGATCTATTCGATGTAAACTCTTTTTGCGGTGTGTTTGTCGAGATCCGATGAATTGTGGGTTTATGATCAAGTTTATCTATGAGAAATATTTGAATCTTCTCTGAATTCTTTTATGTATGATTGAGTTATCTTTGCAAGTCTCTTTGAATTATCAGTTTGGTTTGGCCTACTAGATTGATCTTTCTTGCCATGGGAGAAGTGCTTAGCTTTGGGTTCAATCTTGCGGTGTCCTTTCCCAGTGACAGCAGGGGCAGCAAGGCACGTATTGTATTGTTGCCATCGAGGATAAAAAGATGGGGTTTATATCATATTGCTTGAGTTTATCCATCTACATCATGTCATCTTTCTTAATGCGTTACTTTGTTCTTTATGAACTTAATACTCTAGACGCAGGCAGGAGTCGGTCGATGTGTGGAGTAATAGTAGTAGATGCAGGCAGGAGTCGGTCTACTTGTTACGGACGTGATGCCTATATACATGATCATGCCTAGATAATCTCATAATTATTTGCTTTTCTATCAATTGCTCGACAGTAATTTGTTCACCCACCGTAATACTTATGCTATCTTGAGAGAAGCCACTAGTGAAACCTATGGCCCCCGGGTCTATCTTTTATCATATAAGCTTTCAATCTAGTTTTATTTGCATCTTTACTTTTTTGCATCTATATTATAAAATACCAAAAATATATATATCTTGTCATATTATCTCTATCAGATCTCACTTTTCCAAGTGGCCGTGAAGGGATTGACAACCCCTTTATTGTGTTGGTTGCGAGTTCTTTGTTTGTTTGTGTAGGTGCGTGGGACTTTGGAGGACCTGTTGGAAATATGCCCTAGAGGCAATAATAAATTAGTTATTATTATATTTCCTTGTTCATGATAATCGTTTATTATCCATGCTATAATTTTATTGATAGGAAACTCAGATACATGTGTGGGTACATAGACAACACCATGTCCCTAGTACGCCTCTAGTTGACTAGCTCGTTGATCAATAGATGGTTACGGTTTCCTGACCATGGACATTGGATGTCATTGATAACGGGATCACATCATTTTGAATGATGTGATGGACAAGACCCAATCCTAAGCCTAGCACAAAGATCGTAGTTCGTATGCTAAAGCTTTTCTAATGTCAAGTATCATTTCCTTAGACCATGAGATTGTGCAACTCCCAGATACAACGACACAACGTCACAACGTAACTGGGTGGCTATAAAGGTGCACTACGGGTATCTCCGAAAGTGTCTGTTGGGTTGGCACGAATCGAGACTGGGATTTGTCACTCCGTGTGACGGAGAGGTATCTCTGGGCCCACTCGGTAGGACATCATCATAATGTGCACAATTTGACCAAGGGGTTGATCACGGGATGATGTGTTACGGAACGAGTAAAGAGACTTGCCGGTAACGAGATTGAACAAGGTATCGGGATACCAACGATCGAATCTCGGGCAAGTACAATACTGCTAGACAAAGGGAATTGAATACGGGATTGATTGAGTCCTTGACATCGTGGTTCATCCGATGAGATCATCGTGGAACATGTGGGAGCCAACATGGGTATCCAGATCCCGCTGTTGATTATTGGCCGGAGAACGTCTAGGTTATGTCTCCATTGTTCCCGAACCCGTAGGGTCTACACACTTAAGGTTCGATGACGCTACGGTTATAAAGGAAGTTTGTATGTGGTTACCGAATGTTGTTCGGAGTCCCGGATGAGATCCCGGATGTCACGAGGAGTTCCGGAATGGTCCAGAGGTAAAGATTTATATATGGAAAGTTGTTGTTCGGCTTCCGGGAAAAGTTCGTGTTTTTCCGGTATTGTACCGGGAAGCTTCCAGAAGGTTCCGGAGGATTCCGGAGGGGTCCGGAGGTCCGGAAATTGTTCCACCACGTCCAATACAGCAGCATGGGCTGGAGGGGGGCGCCCTAGCCTTAATGGGCCAGGGGCACCGGCCCCCCCAAGGCCCATGCGCATGGGAGAGGGGAAACCCTAAGGGGGAGGGCCTCCACTTGACTTGGGAGGCACTCCTCCCTCCTTGGCTGCCGCCCCTCCTCAGATTGGATCTGAGGGGGCCGGCCCCCCTCTCCCTTGCCCCCATATATATGTGGGGGGTGGGAGGGCAGCCGCACCCCAAGTTCTGGCGCAACCCTCCCCCTCTCCCAAGTACTCCTCCTCTCCCGCGGTGCTTGGCGAAGCCCTGCAGGATTGCCACGCTCCTCCACCACCACCACCATGCCATTGTGCTGCTGCTGGATGGAGTATTGCTCAACCTCTCTCTCTCTCCTTGCTGGATCAAGGCATGGGAGACGTCACCGGGTTGTACGTGTGTTGAACGCGGAGGTGCCGTCCGTTCGGCACTAGGATCTCCGGTGATTTGGATCACGACGAGTACGACTCCTTCAACCCCGTTCTCTTGAACGCTTCCACTTAGCGATCTACAAGGGTATGTAGATGCACTCTCCTTCCCCTCATTGCTGGTTTCTCCATAGATAGATCTTGGTGACTCGTAGGAAAATTTTGAATTTCTGCTACGTTCCCCAACAGTGGCATCATGAGCTAGGTCTATGCATAGATTCTTTGCACGAGTAGAACACAAAGTAGTTGTGGGCATTGATTTTGTTCAATATGCTTACCGTTACTAGTCCAGTCTTGATTCGGCGGCATTGTGGGATGAAGCGGCCCGGACCGACCTTACATGTACACTTACGTGAGACAGGTTCCACCGACTGACATGCACTTGTTGCATAAGGTGGCTAGCGGGTGCCAGTCTCTCCCACTTTAGTCGAATCGGATTCGATGAAAAGGGTCCTTATGAAGGGTAAATAGCAATTGACATATCACGTTGTGGTTTTTGAGTAGGTAAGAAACGTTCTTGCTAGAAACCCATAGCAGCCACGTAAAACACGCAAACAACAATTAGAGGACGTCTAACTTGTTTTTGCAGGGGTATGCTATGTGATGTGATATGGCCAAGAAGAATGTGATGAATGATATGTGATGTATGAGATTGATCATGTTCTTGTAATAGGAATCACGACTTGCATGTCGATGAGTATGACAACCGGCAGGAGCCATAGGAGTTGTCTTAATTTATTGTATGACCTGCGTGTCATTGAAAAACGCCATGTAATTACTTTAATTTATTGCTAACCGGTAGCCATAGTTGTAGAAGTAATAGTTGGCGAGACAACTTCATGAAGACACGATGATGGAGATCATGGTGTCATGCCGGTGACGATGATGATCATGGAGCCCCGAAGATGGAGATCAAAAGGAGCAAAATGATATTAGCCATATCATGTCACTATTTGATTGCATGTGATGTTTATCATGTTTATACATCTTATTTGCTTAGAACGACGGTAGTAAATAAGATGATCCCTCATTAAAATTTCAAGAAAGTGTTCCCCCTAACTGTGCACCGTTGCGAAAGTTCATCGTTTCGAAGCACCACGTGATGATCGGGTGTGATAGATTCTTACATTCACATACAATGGGTGTAAGCCAGATTTACACACGCAAAACACTTAGGTTGACTTGACGAGCCTAGCATGTACAGACATGGCCTCAGAACACAAGAGACCGAAAGGTCGAGCATGAGTCGTATAGTAGATATGATCAACATGAAGATGTTCACCGATGATGACTAGTCCGTCTCACGTGATGATCGGACACGGCCTAGTTGACTCGGATCATGTAATCACTTAGATGACTAGAGGGATGTCTATCTGAGTGGGAGTTCATAAGATGAACTTACTTATCCTGAACATAGTCAAAAGATCTTTGCAAATTATGTCGTAAGCTCGCGCTTTAGTTCTACTGTTTAGATATGTTCCTAGAGAAAATTCAGTTGAAAGTTGATAGTAGCGATTATGCGGAGTAGGTCCATAAACTGAGGATTGTTCTCGTTGCTACGCAGAAGGTTGATGTCCTTAATGCACCGCTCGGTGTGTTGAACCTCGAACGTCGTCTGTGGATGTTTTAAACATTAGACATACACGTTTTGATGACTACGTGATAGTTTAGTAATGTTTAACGGTTTAGAACTGAGGCACCAAAGACAATTTCGAAACGTCGCGGAACATATGAGATGTTTCGAGGGCTGAAATTGGGATTTCAGGATTGTGCCCACATCAAGAGGTATAAGGCCTCCGACGATTTTCTTAGCCAGCAAACTAAGGGAGAAAAGCTCAATCGTTGAGCTTGTGCTCAGATTGTCTGAGTACGACAATCACTTGAATCGAGTGGGAGCTAATCTTCCAGATGAGATAGTGATGTTTCTCCAAAGTCATTGCCACCAAGCTGCTAGAGCTTCGTGATGAACTATAACAAATCAGGGATAGATATGATGATCCTTGAGATATTCGCGATGTTTGACACTGCGAAAGTAGGAATCAAGAAGGAGCATCAATTGTTGATGGTTGGTGAAACCACTAGTTTCAAGAAGGGCAAGGGCAAGGAGGGATACTTCATGAAACAGCAAATCAGCTGCTGCTCTAATGAAGAAACCCAAGGTTGAACCCAAACCCGAGACTAAGTGATTCTGTAATAAGGGGAATAGCCACTGGAGCAGAATTACCCTAGATACTTGGTAGATGAGAAGGCTGGCAAGGTCAATAGAAGTATATTGGATATACATTAAGTTAATGTGTACTTTACTAGTACTCCTAGTAGCACTAGGGTATTAGATACCGGTTCGGATGCTAAGAGTTAGTAACTCGAAATAAAAGGCTACGGAATAAACGGAGACTAGCTAAAGGTGAGCTGACGATATGTGTTGGAAGTGTTTCCAAGTTTGATGTGATCAAACATCGCATGCTCCCTCTACCATCAAGATTAGTATTTGTCATTTGGTGTTTGCGTTGAGCATAGACATGATTGGATTATGTCTATCGCAATACGGTTATTCATTTAAGGAGAATAATGGTTACTCTGGTTATTTGAATAATACCTTGAGTGGTCTTGCACCCAAAATGAATGGTTTATTGAATCTCGATCGTAGTGATACACATGTTCATGCCAAAAGATATAAGATAGTAATGATAGTACCACCTACTTGTGGCACTGTCATGTAAGTCATATTGGTATAAAATGCATGAAGAAGCTCCATGTTGATGGATCTTTGGACTCACTCATTTTTGAAAAGTTTGAGACATGCGAACCATGTCTATTGGTATGTACGCATGAAGAAACTCCATGCAGATGGATCGTTTGGACTCACTTGATTTTGAATCACTTGAGACATGCAAATCATACCACATGGTCAAGATGACTAAAAAGCCTCGTTTTCAGTAAGATGGAACAAGAGAGCAACTTGTTGGAAGTAATACATTTTGATGTGTGCTATGCAATGAGTGCCGAGGCACGCAGTGGATATCGTTATGTTCTTACTTCACAGATGATTTGAGTAGATGCTAAGTGTATTTACTTGATGAAACACAAGTCTGAATCATTGAAAGGTTCAAGTAATTTCAGAGTGAAGTTGAAGATCATCGTGACAAGAGGATAAATGTCTATGATATGATCATAGAGATGAGTATCTGAGTTACGAGCTTTGGCACGCAAGTAAGACATTGTGGAAATTGTTTCACAATTAATACCGCCTGGAACACCATAGTGTGATGGTGTGTCCGAACATCATAGTTTCACCCTATTGGATATGGTGCGTACCATGATGTCTCTTATCGAATTACCACTATCGTTCATGGGTTAGGCATTAGAGACAACCGCATTCACTTTAAAATAGGGCACCACGTAATTCCATTGAAACGACACCGTTTGAACTATGGTTTGGAGAAACCTAAGTTATCGTTTCTTAAAAGTTTGGGGCTGCGACGCTTATGTGAAAAAGTTTCAGGTTGATAAGCTCGAACCCAAAGCGGATAAAATGCATCTTCATAGGACACCCAAAACAGTTGGGTATACCTCCTAATTCAGATCCGAAAGCAATAGGGATTGTTTCTTAAATCAGGTCCTTTGTCGAGGAAAGATTTGTCTCGAGAATTGAGTGGGAGGATGGTGGAGACTTGATGAGGTTATTGAACCGTCACTTCAACAAGTGTGTAGCAGGGCACAGGAAGTTGTTCCTGTGGCGCCTACACCAATTGAAGTAGAAGCTTATGATAGTGATCATGAAGTTTTGGAACAAGTCACTACCGTACCTCGTAGGGTGACAAGGATGCGTACTACTTCAGAGTGGTATAGTAATCCTGTCTTGAAGGTCATGTTGCTAGACAACAATGAACCTACGAGCTATGGAGAAGCGATGGTGGGCTCATATTCCGACAAATGGTTAGAAGCCATGAAATCCGAGATAGGATCCATGTATCAAAACAAAGCATGGACTTTGGTGGACTCGCCCGATGATCGGCACGCCATTGAGATAAATGGATCTTTAAGAAGAAGACGGACGTGGACGGTAATGACACTGTCTATGAAGCTCGACTTGTGGCGAAGAGTTTTTCACAAGTTCAAGGAGTTTACTACGATGAGATTTTCTCATCCGTAAGCGATGCTTAAGTCCGTCGGAATCATGTTAGCATTAGCTGCATTTATGAAATCTGGCAGATGGATGTCAAAAACGAGTTTCCTTACCAGTTTTTGTAAGGAAAGGTTGTATGTGATACAATCAGAAAGGTTTTGTCGATCCTAAGGATGCTAAAAGGTATCCTAGCTCCAGCGATCCTTCCATGGACTGGAGTAAGCATCTCAGAGTTGGAATATGCACTTTGATAAGATGATCAAAGATTTTGGGTTTATACATAGTTTATGAGAAACTTGTATTTCCAAAGAAGTGAGTGGGAGCACTATAGAATTTCTGATGAGTATATTTTGTTGACATATTGTTGATCAGAAATGATGTAGAATTTCTGGAAAGCATATAGAGTTATTTGAAAAGTGTTTTTCAAGTGAAAACCTGGATTAAGCTACTTGAACATTGAGCATCAAGATCTATGAGGATAGATCAAAAACCGCTTAATGGTACTTTCAAATGAGCATATACCTTGACATGATCTTGAAGGTGTTCAAGATGGATCAGTCAAAGAAGGAGTTCTTGCCTGAGTTGTAAGGTATGAAGTTAAGACTTAAAGCTCGACCACGGCAGAAGAGAGAGAAAGGACGAAGGTCGTCCCCTATGCTTTAGACGTAGGCTCTACAGTATGCTATGCTGAGTACCGCACCTGATGTGTGCCTTGCCACATGTCTGGCAAGAGGGTACAAAGGTGATCAAGGAGTGGATCACCAGATAGCGGTCAAAATTATCCTTAGAGAAATAAGGATATGTTTCTCGGTTATGGAGTTGATAAAGAGTTCGACGTAAAGTGTTGCGTTGATGCAAGCTTAACTCCTATCCGGATAGCTCTGAGTAGAGAAGCCGGATACGTATAGTGGAACAACCATTTAGAATAGCTCCAAGTGGAGCATGGAAGCAATATTTACAATATGACCTAGAGATTTGCAAAGTACATACGGATCTGAATGTTGCAGACCCGTTGACTGAAACCTCTCTCACAAGCAAAACATGATCAAACCCCAGAACTCATTGAGTCTTAATCACATGATGATGTGAACTAGTAAACTCTTTGGATGTTGATCACATGGCGATGTGACCTGTGAGTGTTAATCACATGGCGATGTGAACTAGATTATTGACTCTAGTGCAAGTGGGAGACTGTTGGAAATATGCCCTAGAGGCAATAATAAATTAGTTATTATTATATTTCCTTGTTCATGATAATTGTTTATTATCCATGCTATAATTGTATTGATAGGAAACTCAGATACATGTGTGGGTACATAGACAACACCATGTCCCTAGTATGCCTCTAGTTGACTAGCTCGTTGATCAATAGATGGTTACGGTTTCCTGACCATGGACATTGGATGTGGTTGATAACGGGATCACATCATTAGAAGAATGATGTGATGGACAAGACCCAATCCTAAGCCTAGCACAAAGATCGTAGTTCGTATGCTAAAGCTTTTCTAATGTCAAGTATCATTTCCTTAAACCATGAGATTGTGCAACTCCCGGATACCGTAGGAATGCTTTGGGTGCACCAAATGTCACAACGTAACTGGGTGGATATAAAGGTGCACTACGGGTATCTCCGAAAGTGTCTGTTGGGTTGGCACGAATCGAGACTGGGATTTGTCACTCCGTGTGACGGAGAGGTATCTCTGGGACCACTCGATAGGACATCATCATAATGTGCAAAATGTGACCAAGGGGTTGATCACGGGATGATGTGTTACGGAACGAGTAAAGAGACTTGCCGGTAACGAGACTGAACAAGGTATTGGGATACCGATGATCGAATCTCGGGCAAGTACAATACCGCTAGACAAAGGGAATTGAATACGGGATTGATTAAGTCCTTGACATCGTGGTTCATCCGATGAGATCATCGTGGAACATGTGGGAGCCAACATGGGTATCCAGATCCTGCTATTGGTTATTGGCCGGAGAACGTCTAGGTCATGTCTGCATGGTTCCCGAACCCGTAGGGTCTACACACTTAAGGTTCTATGACGCTAGGGTTATAAAGGAAGTTTGTATGTGGTTACTGAATGTTGTTCGGAGTCCCGAATGGGATCCCGGACGTCACGAGGAGTTCCGGAATGGTCCAGAGGTAAAGATTTATATATGGAAAGTTGTTGTTCGGGTTCCGGGAAAAGTTCGGGGTTTTCCGGTATTGTACCGGGAAGCTTCCAAAAGGTTCCGGAGGATTCCGGAGGGGTCCGGAGGTCCGCAAATTGTTCCACCACGTCCAATATAGCAGCATGGACTGTAGGGGGGCGCCCTAGCCTTAATGGGCCAGGGGCACCAGCCCCCCCCCCCCAGGCCCATGCGCATGGGAGAGGGGAAACCCTAAGGGGGAGGGCCTCCACTTGACTTGGGAGGCACTCCTCCCCCCTTGGCCGTCGCCCCCTCCTCAGATTGGATCTGAGGGGGCCGGCCCCCCTCTCCCTTGCCCCTATATATATGTGGGGAATGGGAGGGCAGCCGCACCCCAAGTTCTGGCGCAGCCCTCCCCCTCTCCCAAGTACTCCTCCTCTACCGCGGTGCTTGGCGAAGCCCTGCAGGATTGCCACGCTCCTCCACCACCACCACGCTGTTGTGCTGCTGCTGGATGGAGTCTTCCTCAACCTCTCCCTCTCTCCTTGCTGGATCAAGGCATGGGAGATGTCACCGGGCTGTACGTGTGTTGAACGCGGAGGTGCCGTCCGTTCGGCACTAGGATCTCCGGTGATTTGGATCACGGCGAGTACGACTCCTTCAACCCCGTTCTCTTGAACGCTTATGCTTAGCGATCTACAAGGGTATGTAGATGCACTCTCCTTCCCCTCGTTGCTCGTTTCTCCATAGATAGATCTTGGTGACTCGTAGGAAAATTTTGAATTTCTGCTACGTTCCCCAACAGGACCCTCCTACTGGATTGATACCTTGGTTCTCAAAAACTGAGGGAAATACTTACGCTACTCGATCTGCTGCATCACCCTTTCCTCTTCAAGGAAAACCAACGCAAGCTCAAGACATAGCAAGCCACTCTTTGCTCTACTGGTCGGGGCGAAGATACCCCGAACAAGCCCCTCAAAGGATTAGTTTCCATAGTAACAAGTGACAGAAAATTTCAGCACACTATATAAATGTTTCCTTACCAAGTTCCACTCACCAAAGGCGCTTCACTCCCCGGTAACAGCGCCAGAAAAGCTTCTTGATGACCCACAAGTATAGGGGATCTATCATAGTCCTTTCGATAAGTAAGAGTGTCGAACCCAACGAGGAGCGGAAGGAAATGACAAGCGGTTTTCAGTAAGGTATTCTCTGCAAGCACTGAAATTATAGGTAACAAATAGTTTTGTGATAAGATAATTTGTAACTGGTAAAAAGTAATGAAAGTAAATAAAGTGCAGCAAGGTGGCCCAGTCCTTTTTGTAGCAAAGGACAAGCCTGGACAATTTCTTATAATGAGAAAAGCTCTCCCGAGGACACATGGGAATTATCGTCAAGCTAGTTTTCATCACGCTCATATGATTCGCGTTCGGTACTTTGATAATTTGATATGTGGGTGGACTGGTGCTTGGGTACTGCCCTTACTTGGACAAGCATCCCACTTATGATTAACCCCTATTGCAAGAATCCGCAACTACAAAAGAAGTATTAAGGTAAACCTAACTGTAGGATCGGAAGTATGTCTAGAGGGGGGTGATTAGACTACTTGACCAATTAAAAACTTAACCTTTTCCCAATTTTAGTCTTTGGCAGATTTTAGCTATCTTAGCACAAGTCAAGCAATCTTAACACAATTCAAGCAAGCATGCAAAGAGCATATGAGTAGCGGAAAGTAAAGCATGCAACTTGCAAGAATGTAAAGGGGAAGGGTTTGGAGAATTCAAACGCAAGTGGAGACACGGATGTTTTTGTCGTGGTTCCGATAGGTGGTGCTATCGTACATCCACGTTGATGGAGACTTCAACCCACGAAGGGTAACGGCTACGCGAGTCCATGGAGGGCTCCACCCAAGAAGGGTCCACGAAGAAGCAACCTTGTCTATCCCACCATGGTCGTCACCCACGAAGGACTTGCCTCACTAGCGGTAGATCTTCACGAAGTATGCGATCTCCTTGCCCTTACAAACTCCTTGGTTCAACTCCACAATCTTGTCAGGGATCCAAGTGACACCTAGCCAATCTAGGAGACACCACTCTCCAAGAATTAACAAATGGTGTGTTGATGATGAACTCCTTGCTCGTGTGCTTCAAATGATAGTCTCCCCAACACTCAACTCTCTCTCACAGGATTTGGATTTGGTGGAAAGAAGATTTGAGTGGAAAGCAACTTGGGGAAGGCTAGAGATCAAGATTCATATAGTAGGAATGGAATATCTTGTCCTCAAAACATGAGTAGGTGGTTCTCTCCTTGAAATGGTAAGTTGGAAGTGTAGGTTTGTTCTGATGGCTCTCTGCACGAATGAAGAGGAGGTGGAGGGGTATATATAGCCTCCACATAAAATCTAACCGTTACCACAATTTACCAATCTCGGTGGGACCGAATCAAGAAACTCAGTCAGACCGATTTAGTAAACCTAGTGACCGTTAGGGTTTTCCGTGGGACCGACATGCAACTCGGTAGGACCGATATGGTTAGGGTTAGGGCATAACGTAATCTCGGTGAGACCGATTACACAAACTCGATGAGACCGATTTTGGTAATAAGTTAACCAGAGAGTTGGTCAGGTAAACTCGGTGGGACCGGTTTGCTCATTTCGGTGGGACCAAAATGTTACAAAAAGGAAATAGAAAGTTTACATTGCAATCTTGGTGGGACCGATCGCTCATCTCGGTGAGACCGAAACATTACGAAGGGAAACAGAGAGATTACAATCCCATCTCGGTGAGACCGAGATCCCTATCGGTGAGACCGATTTGCCAAGGGTTTGTGGCAGTGGCTATGACATCTGAACTCGGTGGCTCTGGGTAGAAAGAATCGGTGCGGCCGAGTTTGACTTTTGGTTTTGGTCATATGTGGATATGATAAAGTACTTGAGGGTTTTTGGAGCATATCACTAAGCACTGTGGAGCAAGAAACTCATTAAGCAACACCTCATCCCTCCTTGATAGTATTGGCTTTTCCTATAGACTCAATGTGATCTTGGATCACTAAAATATAAAATGTAGAGTCTTGAGCTTTTGAGCTTGAGACAATCCTTTTATCCTTAGTATTTTGAGGGATCCACTTTCCTTATCCACGCCATGCCATTCATTGAGCTTTTCCTGAAATGTTCATCTTGGAATGATGTTAGCTCAATGAGCTATATGTTGTTAGGAATTACCAAAACCACCTAGGGATAGTTGCACTTTCAATCTCCCCCTTTTTGGTAATTGATGACAACATATAGATCAAAGCTTCGACAAATGATAATGAGATTGAAAAGCATCGTCGCTTTGAGAAGTATGTGATAAGCAAGAGCTCCCCCTAAATTTCTGCATAGTTTTAAGATTTGTTTTGGACTGCAAATGCACAAAGAGTTAGGCTCATGGGTTACTCTTCCATGTCACATACATCTTGGTGGAGCGCTCAAAATAATAAAGATTGAATACATGCACTCATCAAGAAGCAAAGTGAATGATCACATAGAGATAAATGGGATAATGTCATCCAACAAGCATAAATGTAGCATATGATCAAACACATGATCATCATTGTGTCACACAGGCAATAAAGTAGTATCTCAAGCAAGCAAAAGTAAATAAAGTCCAACCACCAAAGCAAGAGAGAACAAAAGCAAACTCTCTCTCTCTCGAAGCCTGTAAGTGCATCTAGTACCCCTTAGTGATTTTGGTGTATTGAAGACTTATAGGTTAAGGGACTGATGCATTTGTGAGTTTACATAGGTCTATAAGTCTATGAGGAGTTTGATATTTACAGAGAAAGTCGACCCCTAAAAATGAAGTTCTTTGACTGAAGACTTTGGATTTCTGAAGACTTTCTGAAGACTTTGAAAGTGAAGAAATTGGTGTGACCTTGAAGATTTGGTATTCATTCGAGGAATATGAAGCGTGAAGACTTTTGTCTTTATTGTTTGATTTTCTCTTTCTTCAGTCATAGGAAACACCGTACTGTTAAAGGGGGTCAAGGAAATACTAAGGAAAAATTTCCATGTGATGCTCAACTCAAAATCCTACACCTACCAATCCCTTCGAGTGAAGCCATTGGAAATCTCATACAGTTCAGTCATATTCTTAAGTGACAGAGATGATGTTTTTCTGATCTGTGAGGAATTTGTTCTGACTGAGGAGTTAGGAATTCACCAGTGTGAATTGCCTACACAGTGAGGAACATGATAGCCCTGAGGATTTTGATAGTCAAAATTCCGACCGTTGTTGTGCTACGCGCCAGCTGTCCCAAAATATCCACCCACCTAACAGTCATATCAGAGAAGGGCATTTATGTCTTATCATGTCGGGCTGCTCCCTAGGCTATAAATAGCCGCCCCCTTCAACCACTAGCTGGTTGGCTGCTCCGAGAGAAACTGACACTTGTCATTTGAGAGCAACCCATCCTCCGAGGACTTTGAGCGAAAATCATCAAGTGAGGAAATCCCAAACCCAAACCTACAAAACCCCAAGTGATTGAGCATCACTGAAGAGATTGATCCTGCGTGGATCTGACGCTTGTTTCCTTTGAAGACTGTGCTTCTTCCAGACGGTTAGGCGTCAAGGTCTAGAGCATCCAAGAGGAATTGTGGATCGCCGAGTGACCAAGTCTGTGAAGGTTCGGAAGTCACCTGAAGACTTCCCACGAGTGATTGGGCGAGGTCTGTGTGACCTTAGCTCAAGGATAATACGGTGAGGACTGTGTGTCCGGGACTGGGTGTCCTCGAGTTTAAATACTCAGCCGCTCCAACCAGATGTACAACTGAGACAGCAGTTGGAACTGGTCTACCAAATCATTTTCTTCACCGAGCTTCCTGGTTCTATTTCCTCAACTCTTTCATTTCCTCATGTATGTTGTTGTGTGCCTGTTCATATCTGTTTGAAGACTTTTGACTGGAGATTTTCTCAATTTCCTCAGTTCAATTTCTTCAGTCTGTCTGTCTTCATCTTGTGTTATCCTGTGTTTACGCTTTCTGTACTCTATGCTTGTCTTCATTTCATCATGATGATTGTGCTTGTGTTCTGTTATGTTCCTTCCTGAGTACTTATTCCGCTGCAAGTAGTTCTTCATTTAGGAATTTCCTCACCAGCAAATTCCTCAGTGAAGAATTCATAAAAATCGCCTATTCACCCCCCCCTCTAGTTGATATAACGCACTTTCAATTGGTATCAGAGCAAGGTACTCCCTTGTTCTGTGTGATTTTGGTTTAACCGCCTGGAGTTTTAGTTATGTCGACTGCAGGTATGATCAAGGTCTCTGCTGGGTGTCCTACCTTCGATGGAACGGACTACCCCTACTGGAAGAACAAGATGCGGATGCATCTTGAGGCAATTGACAACGATCTCTGGTATGTTGTGGAAAATGATGTTCCCTCAGTCACACCGTCTCTGAACGCTAATGATGTCAAGAGATTCAAGCAACTCGATTCTCAAGCGAAGAATATCATATGTGGTCATCTGAGCAAAGGACAGTATGGAAGAGTGAGTACTTTGGAAACTGCCAAGCTTATCTGGCATAGGCTATCCAAAGTAAATGAAGGAGTCTCAACTCAATGTGACTCTCGTGTTGACGTTCTTCGCAATCTCTTCAATCGCTTCAAAAGACTCGGCAATGAAAATGTTCAGCAAACCTTCGATCGCCTCACTGACATCTCAAATGAGCTTCAAGCTCTTGGCGCCACTGACATCACCAACCATGAGGTGGTGAAGAAATTGCTGAGATCGCTAGATTCTTCATTTGATACTCTGGCACTGATGATTCAAGAGCGTGCTGACTACAAGTCACTTGAACCCGCTGATATCCTCAAGAGGCTAAACACTCATGAGTTCCAGCTTGCTGAGAAGAGAGATTTATATGGTTCGAGCTATGGCAAACCACGTGCTTTGAAGGCCAAGGTAGTTTCTGAGTCTGAGGAAGAAGACTCTACCAGCAGCCTTGGTGACCCTGAAGAACTGAGCCAGGAACTAGCACTGCTCATGAAGAAATTTCAGAAGTTCTCAAGACGTGGTCGCTTTGGAAAATCCTCAAGAAGCAACGATTCCTCATCCAGTGACTACAAGAAAAGACTGTGCCACAAATGCAAGAAGCCTGGTCACTACATTCAAGATTGTCCTCAGTGGGACAAGGAATTGAAGAAGAAGAAATATAAGGATTACAGTTCTGATGATACCAAAAAGAAGAAGAAATCTTCAAAGTCTTCATCATCAAAATCCTCAAAGTCTTCATCTCACAAGAAGAGCAGCTCCAAGAAGGCTCGAGCATTCATTGGCAAGGAAATGGACTCTGAGGCTGAATCGGAGGATCATGAGGAAGAGGAGGCATCCGAGGAGTCCGAGTCTGGTGTGGCAAGCCTAGCTCTTGCTACCGCGTTCGTCAGCAAGTCTATCTTCAACTCTGAAGAAAATGGCAACACCAACAATGCTGATGAAGGCAATGATGACTACGCTCCCACCTATTGCTTCATGGCAAAGGGTGCCAAGGTAACTAAATACGCCTCCTCTGACTCTAGTGAGCATGAATCTAATGAAAATCTCAAGCCCAGCTACTCTAAACTTGCTAAAATTGTTGTGAAACAATAAAAGGCTATTGAAAAGCTTCAAAACATGCTAGACAAAAGTGATGATATGTTGGGTGAAGAAATGGATCGCAAAAAAACTTAACTGATAATCTTCAGAGACTTCAGTCTAAGTTTGACAATCTTCAAAGTCATCATAACACTCCCTTATCTAATCATGAGAAGCTTTCTTATGAGTTTCTTCAAAGAAAGGAAGATCTTGAGAAGCTAACAGTGAGTTATGAAGATCTTTAGAAGGAGCGTGATTCATTACTTGCTCAACATATCAGCGCTACCCAGGAAGAATTTGTTCCTCCATGTCTGAAGTGCATTGAACGTGAAACTGCTAATTCTTCACCTGAATGTTCAAATGCTTCTAATGCTGCAAATTCTTCTTATGTCTCTGCTGTCACTAATTCCTCATCCGAGGACAATGCAAGTGTCACTGATGATGCAGGGCTGAAGGAATTGTACATGACATGCATGTACAAAAGCCTCAAAGGGCATCAGACTCTTTGTGATGTGCTCAAAAAGCAGATCCTCAACAGAAACCCTAGGAAAGAGGGTATTGCCTTTGAGAGGAAACTCAATGCTGATGGAACATATTGGAAACCTGAGCAGTACCCCAAAACCTCATGGGTTGCTGCAAAGGGACCTCCAGTTGATCCATCCAATCTATCTGGCTTTACATGTGAATCTTCTCATTCGTCTGATGAGTCATTTGACTCTAACTATAAACTGTTCAAAAATCAGAATGGTGAAGTATTTGCTAGATATGTTGGGACTAACTGCAGGAACGGTTCTCCTATGAAGAAAATCTGGGTTCCCAAAAGTTGCCTTGAAAGTCTTCAGGTGAATGTCCTCATGACACCACCTGTGAAGAAAAGGAACTCCAGATCAAATTCTTCATATGAACCAAATTCTTCATATGGATCCAAGTCCTCATACGGACCAAATTCCTCATGTGGATCAAATTCCTCAAAAGGATCAAAGTCCACATATGATCATCATCGTGCTAACCCTTCTGTTTCGCAGGGTAGAGCTAAAGGCTATGAATATGTGCATGATTCTTCAAATCATTATGTTCATAAGTCCACGAAGAATTTCTCTGCTTATTCATATGCTTACCTAACCCCTCCTATGTGAAACAAAGTGGACTAGCGTCAATGCCACCTTTCTCATATGGTGCTCGCTGAGTGATGAATTCTTTGCCACCCCTCTAGATGTGGGTGGTGAAGAAAAAGAACTAATCTCTTATGCAGGATCAGGTCTCCAGTCGTGCTCAAAACGATTGAAGAAATTGCTGGAGACCTGAACAATGCCTGAAAGGACGCAGCCTAATCATGAAGAAATGAATTGTCATTTATCACGTCCTCATACTGAATTATCTGTGCTATTTCTTAATGAAATTGAACTGATGATATTGATATCATATTCTTCACTGATGAAGTATATGAGTTTGTAAGCTGCACTAATTCATCTGCAGGATGATCAACCCAAAGCAAATGAGTGGGTCCTCGATAGTGGATGTACAAATCACATGACTGGTGACAAGAATCTATTGATGGATGCTCCCTTATCACCATCACATCTGAAGCACATCATCTTCGCTGACAAAGGCAAAAGTCAGGTATTGGGTCTAGGTAAGGTTGCGATCTCAAAGGATTGACACATGGACAAAGTCATGCTTGTCGAGTCCTTAGGATACAACCTCATGTTTGTCTCAATGCTTTGTGATCTTGATGTGGTTGTTGTCTTTGGAAGATATCATTGTGTTGTGATCATGGAAGATGACCATTCCAAAGTCTTCGAAGGCTTTAGGAGAGGAGATTTGCATATTGTTGATTTCTCTACAGGACCACAGCCTGCCGTGTGCTTACTTGCGAAAGCTTCAGAAGGCTGGCTATGGCATCAATGACTTGGTCATGCTGGCATGAGGAATCTGCACACGCTTGCGAAGAAGAAGCATGTCATTGGAATTGAGAATGTCAAATTCCTCAAGGATCACTTATGCGGAGCTTGTGAAGCTGGAAAGATGACAAAGGCCAAGCATCCAGCAAAGACTATCATGACTACCACTCGACCATTTGAATTGCTTCACATGGATTTCTTCGGTCCTAATCATTATTCTGCTATGACGAATGATGCATCTCTATATGGCTTTGTTATTGTTGATGATTATTCTCGTTACACATGGGTACATATTGTCACTTACAAACATGAAGTGCAGGAAGTCTTCAAACAATTTCCTCGAGGGCTTCAACCAACTTTGGTGTGAAGATCAAACACATCAGAAGTGACAATGGGACTGAGTTCAAGAATTTCGGTCTTGATGGCTATCTTGATGAACTTGGTATTACTCATGAGTTATCTGCTCCTTATACTCCTCAGCAGAATGGCGTCGTGGAGCGCAAGAACAGAACCCTCGCTGAAATGGCTCGCACTATGCTTGATGAATACAAGACACCTCGTCGGTTCTGGATTGATGCAATTGATACTGCTTGCCACATCATCAATAGAGTATATCTTCATAAATTCTTCAAGAAGACTGCCTATGAACTCCTCACTGACAAGAAACCCAATATGAACCAGCACCTGAGGATTCTATCAAGTTCAAGGCCACTGAGGATGTCATTCCTACTGAAGAATCTGCTGAAGAATTCATTCCAGAACGTGATGAACGTCGTACTAGCGCACCTGAAGAAAATGGTGCTGAGGAAAATGCTCCCGAAGAAAATGCGGATCAAATTCCTCGAAGACAACCCGCTCATCCTCGTATTGCAAATGAAGTACAAGTCAAGAAGATCATCGATGACATTCGTGCACCAGGTTCTCTCACACGCTCAAAAGCTTCACATCTATCTAACTTTTGTGGGCACTTTGCTTTTGTCTCTATCACAGAGCCCACTAAGGTAGATGAAGCATTTCTGAAGCCTGAGTGGATTCAAGCTGTGCAAGAAGAATTACATCAGTTCGAGCTCAGTAACGTCTGGGAACTGGTCAAACGTCCAGATCCTCGCAAGCACAATATCATTGGCACAAAATGGATCTACCGCAACAAGCAAGATGAAAATGGCCTTGTGGTGAGGAATAAGGCACGGCTTGTAGCTCAAGGCTACACACAGGTTGATGGTATTAATTTCGATGAAACTTTTGCACCTGTTGCTAGACATGAGGCTATTCGCATATTACTTGCTTATGCTAACCATCATAATGTCACTTTATATGAAATGGATGTGAAAAGTGCATTCCTCAATGGTAAGCTTGAGGAAGAAGTATATGTTGCTCAACCCCCATGTTTTGAAGATCCAAATAATCCCGACAAAGTCTTCAGACTCAACAAGGCCCTGTATGGCCTCAAGCAAGCCCCTCGGGCGTGGTATGACACTTTGAAGGAATTCTTCATGAAGAAAGGCTTCAAACCTGGTTCACTCGACCCAACTCTTTTCACTAAGTCTTATGATGGTGAAAAGTTTGTGTGCTAAATATATGTCGATGATATTATCTTTGGCTGTACTGACCAACGCTATAGTGATGAATTTTCCTATATGATAAGTGAAGAATATCAAATGTCTATGATGGGAAAGTTGAAATTCTTTTTAGGTCTTCAAATTCGTCAACAGCGCAATGGTATATTCATATCGCAGGAGAAATACCTCAAATATGTATTGAGGAAATTCGGCATGCAAGATTGCAAAGGGTTCAAAATTCCAATGCCCGCAAATGGCCATCTATGCACTGATGAAAATGGTAAAGACTTCGATCAAAAGGTATACCGCTCCATAATTGGCTCTTTATTGTACCTATGTGCATCTAGGCCAGATATTATGCTTAGTGTTAGCATGTCTGCCCGATTTCAAGCTACACCGAAGGAATCACACCATAAGGCTGTGAAGCATATTCTTCGATACTTAGCTCACACACCAACACTTGGATTATGGTATCCCAAGGGCTCTTCATTTGATCTCATTGGATATTCAGACTCTGACTATGCTGGCGATCGCGTGGACCGCAAGTCAACATCAGGCACATGTCATTTCCTCGGACGATCTTTGGTCTGTTGGTCCTCGAAGAAACAGAACTGCATATCACTCTCCACTGCAGAAGCTGAGTACATTGCTGCTGGATCGTGTAGTGCTCAATTACTTTGGATGAAGCAAACACTCAAGGACTACGATATCAACGTGAAAAATGTGCCTCTCTACTGCGACAATGAGAGTGCTATCAAAATTGCTCATAACCCAGTTCAGCACTCGAAGACAAAGCACATCTAGATTCGTCATCATTTTCTTCGTGATAATGTGTTGAAGGGCGATATCTCCATCGACCATGCTAGCACTGAATATCAGCTGGCCGGTATCTTCACTAAGCGCTTGGATGAGAAGAGATTTAGCAAGTTGCGGTGTGAGCTAAATATCCTAGAATCTTCAAATGTTCTCTGAAATGAACAAACATCCTAACACTTATGCTAACTTGATGACTTAGATGCGCAACACACGAAGTAACGTTTTTCTTCAATCAATGAAGACTAACCCTCTAAGTGTGAAGAAATTAATGAAGAAATTGACTCTCAGACCCCTACGACAATTGTACGCGGTGTCTGAAGCCAACTTTCTTATACGGTGGGTTACGCCACCACAAAAGTTGAAAATCTTCAATTTGAGTTTTTTCTCAGTTTTGAAATTCCTCAGTTTTTCAAATTCTTCAACTTGCAATATCTTTACTATTTCTGTCGTTTGTCTTCATTTGAGTATATATATATATATATATATATATATATATATATATATATATATATATATAGGCAAAATTGTGTCTACCATAGCTTGCTAGGGAAATAGCTATCATAGCCACACACGTGTGCTTCATGATTCGTGTGGGACAAAGAGGAGAAAGGAGGTGGGAGTAATTTAGGAGAGTTTGTGTGTTTTGTTCGTCAGAGAAAAGACTGCATGAGGCAGTGATTGTGTGGTCCAACCAACGCGTGTGGTGGCAGTGGGGCTAACTTCTGTCACGTGAATTTGCGCCTCTCACCCGATGGAACCTTTGACTGAAACACATAGCTTGGACGGAACAGAGTATGTGATGATCGGTTTTCATGTCAGCACTTGGTGGGTCCATTTGGACGTGGAGTGAATTGTCCCAAGCGAACTTGCTATTACTATCATTTTTATTCATGTGTGCTAGGTGTGTGGTACAGTTGGTAAGCACAGTAGTATCACGTAAATAGGTGAGTGGCTCGAAGTGTGATGTAGCGGAGGAACGGCCACGGAGCCAACAATGCCACATATTTAAAATTTATAAATAAACAACACGTAGTACACCTCACAAAAAAACACATACTACGTGACGCTGTTTGTGCGTGGTACATTACTGATTGCAATGGAATTGATCGTGTTGCATCTCCAACTATCTCTCACTCTCTTCACGTAGGAACATGACTGTGTGGGCCTGTGCGGAATCTTTGGGAGGGGCCACACTGTGCCCGTGGACCAGCTCGCTCTCCCCTTTTCTTTGTTTCGTCTGCGGTCTGTCTCGTCCCAGCACTACTCGTCTTCTCA
>NC_041391.1:647671289-647774224 GCF_002162155.2 Triticum dicoccoides | reverse complement strand
CTCCTATGTGTCTTCCGGCGTGGTGGCCCCCAGCGCTGTGCTCCTACTCGAGCTTCTCCTCTCCCCACACCATGGTCACCGACGTGCTCCTCCGCACGCATGGTCGCCGTCCCTAGCCGATGTGCTTCTCGCCTGCCACCTCCATCAGGCGCCGCGTGACCACCACCCATCTCCTCTGTCCACCCCGAGCCTTACGTCGGCCACCATTAAGGCGGGGAGCGCAGGATCCCCACCTCTGACGAGCAGCTCCTCCACGCTACGCCGACGAGGTCCACTCCTCATCTCCCCGTGGTCTGGCGCGGTGATGGTCGCGCATGCGTGCTCCTGCGTGATCCGGAAGTGGGATTGCTGCAGGTGATGACCTCCTGCCCGTGGCGCCGGCCACGCGCGCCACCCGTGCAACCGTCGGATGGAGCTTCACCACATGCGGAGGAGAGCTCGATGGCCTGGAACTCACCCATCGGGTGTCTTCTACGACACGCGCGCCTCGTCATCTTCCTCTTCCACTTCTCCCCTTCTTCCCCATGTTCTGAACTATACTATTTGGGTATAAAGGGCGACCCCCCCTATGTGTCGAATTAAATCCGATTTCTTCTTTCCCGGATCTCTGCTACAGATTTATTTTACATTCGCTCGTTTACCAATCAAAATTTCATGTGTATGTACATAGCCTCTTATCCTTGCCGAACTAGCCAAAACCACCACTGGAGTAGTGTGTTGGGTTCTAGTTTGGGGAATCTACATCAGTGTTTTTCTTTGTTAGGCCAAGATTTGTTCTGGTTGGAGATAGATTTGAGCTTTTACATAATATGAGTGTTGTTAGCTTCGGTGTCACAAGGTGATGCAGTACCAGTCTTCGCAGAAGAACCGTTGATCTCCTCCATTAGAACCGGAAGGGCCAGTAGATACTGATTTTAGTATGCAAACCTGAAGAACCGATGTAACAGAAGTATGGAACCGAGGGGATCCGAATGATGCAAAATCCGAAGAACCGATGTAACAGAAGTATGGAACCGAGGGGATCCGAATGATGCAAAACCCGAAGAACCGATGTAACAAAAGTAAGGAACCGGGAGGGTGGGTCCAAGTGATGCAAACCCAAAGAACCGATGTAACAAAAGTAAGGAACCGGGAGGGTGGGTCCAAGTGATGCAAACCCGTAGAACCGATTTAACAAAAGTAAGGAACCGAGGGAATCCGAATGACGCAAACCCGTAGAACCGATTTAACAAAAGTAAAGAACCGAGGGGATCCGAATGACGCTAACACGAAGAACCGATTTAACAAAAGTAAGGAACCGAGAGGATCCGAATGGCGCAGACCCGCAGAACTGATTTAACAAAAGTAAGGAACCGACGGGATCCGAATGGCGCAAACCATTATCTTTCTAAAATTAGCGACTCTTGATTAGTTAACTCGCACGTACGCTTCCTCATAAATAGCAGCCTCCGTTTTGAAAACTCCCACGCGTGTCGACACAAGTCATCAGAAATTAAAATAATGTGTCTGTTCCACCGATAGATCCATATATGGATCCGTCGCGTGGAGAGGACTGAACTCGCCAACAGGTGTCACGTATGATAAAATGGGTCCGAACGGGATACTGTACAAATTGGAACTTGCACAAGCACATAATCAAGTGGTGGAACCTGAGCTGTGCAAGCTCGTGACCGCAAGGCAGATGAACGCAGGGACCAAGGCCATGCCAGGCAGACTTTTGTCAGCCTACTTTGCATAAAGCGCTCAGTACTAGCCTGCCACCCCACCTCCAATAATTACTCAAATGTGATTGAAAATGGAACCGTATCAACCAGCTAGTGCGAATCACGAGGAGAGCCAACGGTGCCGATAGCTATTTCTACAGTAAGCTATGATAGAAAATCTTTCTCCCTCCCTAAGTGAATGTGATCGGATCCTTCCCCCCTCTTTGTTGAACTCAATCTGATCTTTTCACAAATTCTTCATATGCGTTCTGATTTGAAACTCATTCAGAATCTTCACCGTATCCTTGACAGCTGAAGAAATTGCGAATGGTAACTTAAAACTTATCTTATCTAAATTTTCGGCTTTGCCGCTCAAACCGTTCCGCTTCTCATGACAAATACCTATCTATTCACCCACGATCCTACATGATCGACGTGGGTGACACATGTCATGTGAATGGGAAAAGCCAGGGGCACGCTCGTCCGAAATCCTCGGGCGCATAGTTTTTCACTACCGCTATAAATACCCCTGTCTTCTCCTCACTTCAGTTTTACTCCACTCGACCTCTCTCCCGCTCGAGCTTCCCAAACCCTAGCGCCGCCGCTACCTCATCGTCGCCGGTGAGGAAGAGCTTCACTGCCTCGACCTCGTCACCGTCGTACTCGCGCCGGTTGTGGATTTCTTCACTCCGCCGCCGCCGTAGCTGTCTTCCTGTGCCAAGTTAGGGCGTGGAAGATCTGAACGGACGAACTTCATCTCAACGCTTCCCAGTTCGTCGTGTTCTTCACTTCGGGTAATTAAAAGTTGCTTTTATTGCCCTCTTTGATTCGTGTGTTTTCCTAAAAATCTTCAAAGGTGTTTATTCTTCAAATCTTCACACACAAAAACACCTCACACGTTATGTGTTCTTGATTAGTTTCTCTAAGCAATGATTTTCTTCAAGATTCCTCAATTATGTGGATTTTCAAATCTGTACAACTCTGGAACCTAAGACAAAGAACGCTCAGTGAAATTCCTCAAGACTCATCTGGTCGAATTCCTCAAAATCTACTCTACAAAATCTGTTCTTTTTGAAAAAACTTCTGAGAACGCATATGACCTCTCCAAATTCCTCGCAACTATACTCTGTTCACAGGTACAAATGTCTGCTGCTGAATCACTAGGTTCTCATCAACTTAACTCATTTGCAGCGTTCCTCGAAGAAAATTGCATACCTCTTCGGAAACTCCAGTTGTTCATATTCCTCGGCTGAAGAAAATGGCTGACAAGAAGCCACAGAAGGGAGGAAAAAGGCCTGAGGTCAACACAGCATTTGAAATCCCTGAGGATATTTATGCTGGATACTGCACTCCTGATGAGGCCAAGTTTGGAAAGGAGGACAAGAATCAGCGCAAGGTGCGCATACAACAAATTGAGAGGAGATGGGCACGAGAATGGAGGGAGTATAGATACGTTACTCCCAAGTACATGCAGAAATTCGCACTCAACCCTCCATGCTCAAGACCTCCATTGAGACCTGGCCAACTGGCGGATCCCACCAGCCTCAAGCGCGGTGAGGACTATGCTACTGAATGGGCTAGGCGCCAGGCCAAACTAGCCAAGCAAGCAAAAGAAGCAGTGAGGAAATTCAATGAAGATTCTGCTGCTGCTGCTAACGCTGCTGAGGCCTCTGGTAGTAAGCCCAGGAAGGCTATGCCAAAGAAGCCTGCCCACAAGTCCGGTGCTTCTCCTTCAATGCCCTCACGGCCAGCATCTTCAGAGCCCTCACGGCCAATTCCTCAGTCTGCTCATCCTCCTCTGACAAAGTCTCCTGTTGCTCCTACAAAATCTTCGGCACCTGTGCATCTTGCCACGTGCCAAAGGACTCAAGGCTTCTCTATTGCCTCTGGAGCATCTGCCAGTTCCTCAGCTGCTTGACCTTCCTCAGCTAGTCCCTCACTACTGAAGAAAAAGGCAACTGCTGGACGAGGTCTTCGACCAAGTCCTCACAAGAAGCAAGTTGCTTTCCAAGTGCCCTCTGATGATGATGAGCCGGATGATGAGGAACTTGCCGAAATCATCAGAGACAGGCAAGCCAGGTCCACTAGAGCCAAAGGCAGCAATGTGCCACAACTTCTGAATCGCAAGCTGATCCTCGATTTCATTAACTTATGGCACAAGGACCCCGCTACACCTTTGCCGGAGATGAATCTCACTCCTGGTCAAAGTCATGTCCTCACTCACTTCATTGAGGAAGAAAACTGGAAATATGAAGAAGGAAGAAGGCTGAAGAAAGCGCAATACAAGAAACAGCGCTTCCTCAAGGACAATGTCCTCACTCTTACCCCTGAACAACTCATTGTTGTACAAGCTGAAATCAAGCAACTGGGTGATGATTTCAATCGGTATCATGCTGATTGGAAGGTAGCAAAGGTTCGGTTCGTCAATTTGACGAAGACTTTCACTTCAACTGCCTCTGCACCGGTGCACATTGAAATTCCTCAAGCTGAAGAATCTGCCCAGCCCACTAAAGAACATGCCAGCACCGCTGATGTCAGTATGGCTGCTGAAGAAAATGAAAGTACCAGGGCTGATGACTCCATTCCAGCCGCTGAAGATATTACCAGGGCACCCACTAGTGGTGCGCCTGAAGAAAGTGAACAAGTCAGAGCAACTACAACAGGTGTGCCTGAAGAAAATGCACCTCCTGCGCCTACACCAACTCCGGTCCTTCCATCTGCATTAGATGTGAAGAAGACCAAGGCTCCAGAGCGTGCAGCGATGAAAAAGAGGAAGGCATCAACCTCTTCAAATTCTTCAGCTCCGAAGAAGATGAAGACTTTGATCAGTTCAATTGACAACCCAATTGATGCCATTCCCGTCTCTTCAATGCCATCAAAGGACCTTGTTCCTTTTGGTAAAGAATATGTGATTCCTGATGAATCAAATGAAGAAACTCCTTCTGTTGCTTCGACAGAGCAGTTGGACGAAGAAATTGAAGTGGATGAGATCCCTTCAACCCCAGTCATTTCCTCACCTATGCCTCAGTTTACTGCTGAAGAGGCAGGTGTTGAAGAAATTGAAGAAGAGGATGTGGACATTGGCTGTACACTCCTGTGCTAAATGATAAATTTTGGGACAGTCAGCATCCCAACTCTCCAATGTTCACTCCTCTTCAAGCTATTCCTCAGTTCCCTGCCGCCACTGAAGTGCAAATGGGATCTGAAGAACCTCATGCAACCCCAAGTGTTCATGAAGAAATTCCAGCCACTAGTGCTGAAGAAACTATCAATGAAGAATTGACAACTGATACGTCTCCAACGTATCTATAATTTTTTATTGTTCCATGCTATTATATTACCCCGTTTGGATGTTTATGGGCTTTATTCTACACAATTATATCATTTTTGGGACTAACCTACTAACCGGAGGCCCAGTCCATATTGCTGTTTTTTTTTGCCTATTTTAGTATTTCAAAGAAAAGGAATATCAAATGAAGTCCAAACGGAATGAAACCTTCGGGAGCGTTATTTTTGGAACAAATCTGATCCGGAGAGCCTGGAGTGCAAGTCAAGAAATCTCCGAGGGCCCCACGAGATAGGAGGGCGCCCCCCCTAGGGCCGCGCCCCCTATCTCGTGGGCCCCTCGGGCGTCCACTGACGTACTTCTTTCTCCTATATATATCCACGGACCCCGAAAACATCCAGGAGCACCACGAAACACAATTTCCACCATTGTAACCTTCTGTATCCGCGAGATCCCATCTGGGAGCCTTCGCCGGCACTCTGTCGGAGGGGGAATCAATCACAGAGGGCTTCTCGTCAACACCATAGCCTCTCCGATGAGTTGTGAGTAGTTTACCACAGACCTACGGGTCCATAGTTACTAGCTAGATGGCTTCTTCTCTCTTTTTGGATCTCAATACAATGTTCTCCCCCTCTCTTGTGGAGATCTATTCGATGTAATCTCTTTTTGCGGTGTGTTTGTTGAGATCCGATAAATTGTGGGTTTATGATCATGTTTATCTATGAATAATATTGGAATCTTCTCTGTATTCTTTTATGTATGATTGAGTTATCTTTACAAGTCTCTTCGAATTATCAGTTTGGTTTGGCCTACTAGATTGATCTTTCTTGCCATGGGAGAAGTGTTTAGCTTTGGGTTCGATCTTGCGGTGATCTTACCCAGTGACAGAAAGGGTTGCAAGACACGTATTGTATTGTTGCCATTGAGGATAACAAGATGGGTTTTATATCATATTGCATGAGTTTATCCCTCTACATCATGTCATCTTGCTTAATGCGTTGCTCCGTTCTTATGAACTTAATACTCTAGATGCATGCTGGATAGCGGTCGATGTGTGGAGTAATAGTAGTAGATGCAGGCAGGAGTCGGTCTACTTGTTATGGACGTGATGCCTATATACATGATCATGCCTAGATAACGTTATAATTATTCGCTTTTCTATAAATTGGTTGACAATAATTTGTTCACCCACCGTAATACTTATGCTCTTGAGAGAAGCCTCTAGTGAAACCTATGGCCCCGGGTCTATCTCTTATCATATTTGCTTTCAATCTACTTTTATTTGCATCTTTACTTTTCTGCATCTATATTATAAAATACCAAAAATATATTTATCTTATCATACTTTCTCTATCAGATCTCACTTTCGTAAGTGACCGTGAAGGGATTGACAACCCCTTTATTGCGTTGGTTGCGAGTTCTCGGTTTGTTTGTGTAGGTGCATGGGACTTTTGAGGAGCCTCCTATTGGATTGATACCTTGGTTCTCAAAAATGAGGGAAATACTTATGCTACACTTTGCTGCATCACCCTCTCCTCTTTGGGGAAAACCAATGCTAGCTCAAGACGTAGCAACAACCCAGGCTGAAGCTGCTGAAGAGCCTGAAATTCCTCAGCCTGAGGAACCTGAGATTGCGATCCCTGAGGTGGTAATGCAACTGATTGATACTCCTCAGCCCAAGCCAAAGGATCCCTTCTCTAAGAAGCAAAAATTCAAGGCTGATGATTTCTTCGGCGAGCACGTATTCTTCACGGATTTCAACCCCTATGACAATGCTCATCTTAGAAGGAAGCGTTTCTGGACTGCTAGCCAGGCCAACTTCTATTCCTCAGTGCTCTATAACAAAGACAAAGTCTTCGATCATGAGCATATTCCTCATGTGGACATGGAATCCATGCCTTGCTTCTCTCAAGTCCTTAGCATGATTCATGACGCTGGCTTGCTCAATTTCTGTTCATACATAGTTGATTGGAATGAAGAGCTTATTCTTCAGTTCTATGCAACTTTGCATATCACAGGCGATGCTGCTGACGTCAACTCATGGGTGTTGGACTGGATGACTGAAAACACTCATTACAAGGCACCAGCCACTAAATTACTTCGGGCCTTACCAATCAGTCCTCCACCTGACGGCGCTTGATGTCTGTATGATGAACCTGAACTTACTGATCACTATATACAAGTGCTCATGAAGCCTCTGAAGCCAGGACAAGCTCCAAGGACCAAATTCCTCGTGAAGGAATTGCTCTATGTGCCCAGAACCATCTACCGCATTCTGACGAAGACCATGAGTCCCATCAAAGGCCATGACTCATCCGATGAAGAAATTATCGGAATGATGAATAATATGCTTTTCAATATAACGCATGGCATCCCCATAAATTATCATGATTTCTTCATGAGGACTCTGGCGAATGTTGCACTTTCACCATTTGAGCTGAAGCCTTACGCGCCGTGGATCATGAGATTCCTCAGAACAAGGTCTTCACTCAACTACAAGGCAGATTTTTAGAATCACCTCAAGTACTTGCCCCCTGTTGAAGTCCTCAAGCGGACAATTTCCTCATCCGATGAGAAGGGCAAGTCACCAGCTGTGATCGATGAAGGCACTCGTCCATTGGATGGTCAGTTCCGCAAAGCTGCATCCTACTCCACCAATGATGACTCTGCCACACATGATTCTGCTGCCAATGCTCCAAAGTCAAGTCCTCAAGCTACTACTCCTCGTGTGATGACTGACCGTGAACTGCTTATAAGTCTTCACCAGAAGGTAGATCGAAATCACAAGTGGGTTAAGCGTCAGTTTAGTTCTATTCTTCACAACATGACTTCTACACATAATGTAGTGAAGAAAAACCACTACTACCTCCATGAAGTATTTGATCGCAGCTGGGCTATTTTCTATATGGTGAAGAAGATCTGAAGCAAATGGGCTTCAAGGAAGACTTTGACTGTTCTGCTCCTCCTCCGAAGAGATACAAGAAGGTCAAGGTTCCTCCCCTGGTGGCCAGCTCATATTCTTCATCGCGCGACACGGACGAGCATGAAGACTTGGATGACACTGCAGCAGGCCCTACAACGACTCAAGACCCTGACAACGCTGGCGCTCCTCCATCATTGAGGGAGCCCCGGATTAGGGGGTGTCCGGATAGCCGGACTACCATCATCAGCCGAACTATCATCGGCCGGACTATCATCATCGACCGGACTCCAAGACTATGAAGATACAAGATTGAAGACTTCGTCTCGTGTCCGGATGGGACTTCCCTTGGCGTGGAAGGCAAGCTTGGCGATACGGATATGTAGATCTCCTACCATTGTAACCGACTCTATGTAACCCTAGCCCTCTCCGGTGTCTATATAAACCGGATGGCTCTAGTCCGTAGGACACAACAACAACAACCATTACAATCATACCATAGGCTAGCTTCTAGGGTTTAGCCTCCTTGATCTTGTGGTAGATCCACTCTTGTAAACATCCACATTATCAATATCAATCAAGCAGGACGTAGGGTTTTACCTCCATCAAGAGGGCCCAAACCCGGGTAAAACATCGTGTCCCTTGTCTCCTGTTACCATCCGCCTAGACGCACAGTTCGGGACCCCCTACCCGAGATCCGCCGGTTTGGACACCGACATTGGTGCTTTCATTGAGAGTTCCTCTGTGTCGTCACCGATAGGCTTGATGGCCTCTTCAATCGACAACAACGCAGTCCTGGGTGAGACTTTTCTCCCCGGACAGATCTTCGTATTCGGCGGCTTCGCACTGCGGGCCAACTCACTTGGCCATCTGGAGCAGATCGAAAGCTACGCCCCTGGCCGTCAGGTCAAGTTTGGAAGCCTAAACTTCGCGGCCGATATCCGCGGGGACTTGATCTTCGATGGATCTGAGCCACAACCAAGCGTGTCGCGCTGTCACGATGGGCATGACCTAACTCTGCCGCCAGACAACACCTTGGAGGCCGCACACGAATCCGCTCCGACCCATAGTCCGGAGCCGATTGCTCAGATCGAGGACGGATGGCTGGACACCGCCTCGGGAGCTGCAACTTCTACGACGATGGAGCCGAACACTTATCTTGTTCCGCATAAAGCTCATGACTCCGAGGTGCCGGACTCTCTGCCGGACTCCGAACCTCCTGCGCCCCTGCCAGTCGAATCTGATTGGGCGCCGATCATGGAATTCACCGCTGTGGACACCTTTCAGCACTCACCCTTCGGCGATATCTTAAATTCGCTGAAGCATCTCTCACTATCCGGAGAGCCCTGGCCGAACTACGGCCAGGATGGTCGGGATGCGGACAATGAAGAAATTCAGAGCCCACCCACCACCCACTTCGTAGCCACCGTCGACGATCTAACCGACGTGCTAAACTATGACTCCGAAGACATCAAAGGTATGGATGACGCTGCCGGAGACAATCAAGAACCAGCGCCTACAGGGCACTGGAAGGCCACCTCATCACATGACATACATATGGTGGACACCTCAAGGGGAAGCGATAATGAGGAACAATGGGACGCGGCAGAGGATAATCCCACCGATAAATAACCAAAATGGTGACGTAGACGCCACCCTAAGTCCCGCCTCGATCAAAGCAGCATTCCTAACGACCCAGCGATAGAGCAGGGCAAACCAGCGGACGACGAACATACAACCAAGCAACTATCCGAACAGGACGAACCGGATAATCAACCCCTTCACGGAGCAATCAACAGTCCGGACACACCACCGGAGCATAAGAACCTTCACAAAAGACTCGTCGCCACTGCAAGAAGTTTGAAGAAGGAAAAACGGAAGCTCAAAACAGCGGAAGACATACTCAGAATGAAGTGGAGCAAAATACTCAAGACCGCAGACAAATATGGCAATGGCCATCAAACAAAGAGCTACCCGAAGCGCAAGCTGCTCCCAGAATTTGACGAGGAAGCCATAGAGCCCTCACAGTCAAAAAATAAAGAGGCCGCCTGGCCGGATAGACGGCCAGATGACAGGCCAAAAGCGACAAGCGGCGCCGCACACAAGCCGACTTATGATCCTGGGAAAACGGACGGCCCAACTAGGTCCATCTACGGGCCAAAAAGGAGGGGCCCAGGAAGTAACACAACACGACAAGTGTTCAAAGACAGCGGCACACCCAAATACAGGGGCGCCGCACACCCGCTATGTTTTACCGATGAGGTGCTGGATCATGAATTTCCAGCAGGGTTCAAACCCATAAACATAGAGGCATACGACGGCACAACAGACCCAGGAGTCTGGATAGAAGATTACATACTACACATACACATGGCTAGAGGAGATGATCTCCACGCCATAAAATACCTACCCCTCAAGCTCAAAGGGCCAGCTCGGCATTGGCTCAAAAGCCTCCCAGAAAACACTGTTGCAAGTTGGGAAGAGCTTGAGGATGCGTTTAGAGCAAATTTTCAAGGGACTTATGTCCGCCCTCCGGATGCAGACGATCTGAGTCATATAACCCAACAGCCCAGAGAGTCAGCGCGCAAATTCTGGAACAGGTTCCTTACCAAAAAGAACCAAATAGTCGACTGTCCGGACGCGGAAGCCTTAGCAGCTTTTAAACACGATGTCCGAGATGAATGGCTCGCCAGACACCTCGGCCAAGAGAAGCCAAGAACAATGGCCGCGCTAACAAGCCTCATGACGCGCTTTTGCGCAGGAGAAGACAGCTGGCTAGCAAGATGCAGCACCAGCGACCCGAGTACATCCGAGATCAGAGATGGAAACGGAAAATCACGGTGCAGGAAAGATCAGCGCCGGAATAAAGAAAAAATCCCAAAGGACACGGCGGTCAACGCCGGATTCAAAAGCTTGCAGCGAAACAATAAAACACCGCCTCTTAAGGACAGCAGCGACGAACTATCAAATTTAAACAAAATTCTAGATCGGATATGTCAAATCCACAGTACCTCTGGAAGGCCTGCAAACCACACCAACCGAAATTGTTGGGTTTTTAAACAGTCCGGCAGACTCAACGCCGGACACAAGGGGGTCGATGCGCCAAGCGAGGACGATGACGAACCCCACCAGCAGAGCACCAGAAGTCAAAAGACTTTCCCACAAGAAGTCAAAACAGTAAACTCACTTCATGTGATAGTACGAAAAACCAACAAGGCACTCGCTAAGACAAGTGTCGCACGGTGCACCCCAGCGGAACACCGAGATTGGATGTCAAAACCAATCACTTTCGACCATCTGGATTAGTCCAGAAGTATCCGGAACGCAGGATAGACTGCCCTGATATTGGATCCCATAATAGACGGAATGCAATTCACGCAGGTTTTGAGGGACGGCGGCAGTGACTTAAACCTGCTATATCCGGACACAATCCGCAAGTTGGGATAGACCCTACTACAATTCGGCATAGCCGCACTTCCTTCAAAGGAGTGGCGCCAGGCCCTTACGCCAGGTTCACAGTTTCATTATTACTAGAAGTTGTGTTCAGGTCACCTGACAACTTCCGACGAGAAAAGCTAACCTTTCATGTCGCCCCATTTAAAAGTAGCTATCAAGCATCACTGGGACGGGAAGCTTTCGTCCGCTTCAATGCAATACCACATTACGCGTCTCTTACGCTTAAAATGCCGGTCCACGTGGCATCATTTCATTAAAAGGTCGACTGAGACCCCGGACACGGCTGGACGAGTCCGGAATAAATAAGCTAGGGGCTACCTAGCCGCACACCCCTTCACAAGGGTTTGTACATATAAGCCATAATGAGCTAGCATAGGCTCAGCTTTATTAATCCATATTTCAATTTTTTATGCACTTTCTCGCACGATTTCTTTTCCAACTAAGTTCCTCTCTTTTTACGGATGAACATCGTGCACACCCGTCTAGGATACGGCACAACGGAGACACAGGCGCAGACGTGCAGTAGGGACCCGTTGCAAGGACTCTTTTCAGACTAAGACCCTACGTAAACCTTTCTTACTGTCTCTTGTTGCTATAATCCCCTAGTTTATCATTATAACCAGAGTGGAGACTGGCGTTTTGGCATCGGCCGCGCCAGAAGAACCTGCCCGTACCTGGACACAAGGGGCTTAGGGCTTTGTTTTGCCCGCTATTGTAAAGACCGAACACCTTCGGGAGTGTTCGGCATCTCGAGTTAGGCCTTATATGCATCAGCTCCGAATCATGTCTTTGGTCAAATGTTGGGTTTGCCCGGCTCCTGTGTTTTGCTGCCTTACGTTCCGTATCATCGGCTAACGCGGCACCAGGAGAACTACTGCGATTGTGCCCCAGTTCGGCTGGGCGAGCACCTCAGTAGAGAAAGCCGAAAACTGACTGTCATGATACAGCGAGAGACTGGTCAACCACTCGATCGACCATGGGAATGTTTAGAATTCCTCCGCTTTGACGAAGGGCCGTTTCCCGGTTAGGCACATACGCGCCCCAAATTCGGAGAGTGCGGTGCCCCCAGGGGCTATGTCGTAGCCCCACCCTCGAACTCCATGGCTAAGTGAAAGTGATAAAGCATTGTAGTCCGGTTGCCTCGTTTTCTACGCTACCACCTCCTTTACAGGACCGAGACGTCGGATTAAGTGTGAAAACGCGCTATTTTTTGCGAACACCCCCGCACCTTGTGCGTGGGGGCTGAAGCCGACGACTGCCATCTTTCAGGTTATACACACGTATACACGAACGACCGCATAGGAGATATTCTATTACTTGAATGCACAAGTATAAAAGGCACTTACATCATAAATATTGTTTTACATCATAAAAACGTTCATTCGAACGTAACATTTTTTGAGCACTGCGACTCTATTACACGAGCACCACGCAGCACTTCGCCAAAATAGTGCTCGGCGGGTAACCGGTTATCATCCGAACCCGGGGTCGCAACAGCGGTGGCATCCATCTCTGTCCAATGTGTCTTTACACGAGCGAGTGCCATCCGCGCACCCTCTATGCAGGCCGACCGCTTCATCGCCTTGATATGCGGCACCGCCCCAAGAAATTGCTGCAATAAGCCAAAGTAACTCTTCGGCTCGGGCCTATCTGGCCGGACATGGGTCACTATATCCTTCATAGCAAGCCCGGACAACCTATTAAGCTCAGCCCACTCGGCCAAACGGTCGGTCAGCGGAAGTGAACGCTCCGGACTATGGAATTGAGACCAAAACAGCTCTTCCGTCTTGTGATCCTTCTGGCTTCGAAAATGCACAACGGCATCTGCCGCACTCGCTGCTAAGTCCATATAAGGGTCCTCTGGACCCCACAGTTGGCCCAGCTGAGCATACTTTGGTTCCGTGAACCTTCGGCGCAGCAGAAAAGGCTTGCCAGCTACAATTTCTCCGGCCTGGCGCAGCCCTTCCTTTATAGCCCGCATTGCAGAGCGGGCATCCTTGGCTTCGGCGGTGGCCTTCTCCAGGTCTTCTTGCCCCGCTAGGCGCTCCTTCCCAAGAGCCTCATTGCGGTCGGTAGCATCTTTTAACTTCACGGCCATTTCGGCCATCTCTTCCCTGCTCCGGCAGTGTGCGGCCCTTTCTGCCGCTAACTCCTCGGCCGCCCTTGAGGCTGCCGCATTACTCCTTCTGGCCTGCTCCTTGGCTTGAGCAAGTTCGGCCCGAAGACTCTCCACAACAGCGGCACTATCTGCATTTCACGCACATGTTGTAAGGAGCTGGCTTCGGCCCCCTTACCAAGTGACCGCACAGAAACACTTACCTTGCGACTCATCAAGTCGCCTGTTGACCAGCGTGATGTCCGCATCCGCAACAGCGAGTTGCCGCTTTAGTTCAGCAACTCCATCAGTCCGGCTGGCCCCCGGACGACCCGCCTCCTGCATCGGCACGGTGGAAATTTAAACCTGCGATTTTGATCCTCGGCACGCTGTCGATTTCGACAACCTACCGAGTCTCAGGGGCTACTATCTATACAGGGCGCATTCTATATGCTAAACTGTTAAAAGGTGTGTCATTTTTACGCACCTCAAACCCCGCCAGCAAACTTCTGACGGCATTATGCAACCCGCCTTCGGCGGACGAAACCCTTTCAATCACCATGCTCATCAACGCGTGGTGATCTTATGAGATAGACGCCTTCTCAAGCAGATCCTTCAGACGTACACCAGTTGGCGCCGAACTATCCGGCTTTGCCAAACCCGGGGGCTCCCTCCGTGACGACACTTCAGGCTCGTCCGCCCTATCCGACGGCGCCCCGGATGGAGACGTCTCGCTCTCCATCATCTCCGGGCGAAGGTCCCCCGAAGACGAGCTCATTTGCGAAGGACGGAGATCCAAACTACAAGGTAAGAACTTTAGTTATCCTCAGAAGCACAAATAGGGATGTCCCTTATTATAAAACTCCTTTCTTTCTACTTACCGCTTGTTGGAGGGCTGACTCTTTAAGGCAGATTGTGCAGCCGGGGCCTCCCCGGACGCAGGACCCTCTGCCAAAGATTTCTTCCCCCGTTTAGGGGCTTTTGCCCCCGGGTCCTCGGAGGCAGTCCTCTTCTCCCCTTGGAGGGAGGGATTCTCGACCCCCCCTCTTTCAAGAGCCTCCTTAGGCGAGGTAGTAGCTTTCCTGCTTTCCCCTTCGTCTTCCTCTGGAGGCGCAACCTCAAGCATCCGGACCAGCACGGAATCTGGCGCGGTCTCGGGGAGGGGGGCCGGACACCATATCAATTTTGCTTCCGCTATCCACTCCTGTGTAGAAGGAAGTTGGTCATAAGGCGAATCATCGAAAGGCAAAAAAACGGTATGTCCGGACTCGGAACTACTTACTTGAGTATCCGGGCGATTGCAGCTTAGGCCAGCATACTCGGTCAATTCCGGACGCGCCTCTTGTGATCCGAAGAATAATTTGTACATCTCCAGGGGTGTCATACCCATGAAGTGTTGAAGAATCCGTGGGCCCTCCGGATTGAACTCCCATAGCCGGAGAGGGCGGCGTTTGCAGGGTGGGAGACGCCTAATCAGCATAACCTGCATTACCACCACCATATCGACCTCCCTCGTTTGGAGATCTCGAATCCGGCCCTGCAGTAGGGGCACGTCCTTTGACGGCCCCCAGTTGAGCTCTTGGTTGACCCACGACATCAACCGTCGTGGAGGTCCCGGGCAGAATAAGGGCAGCGACTTTTGTCTGCGGCCCCTCGGAACGGTGATATAGAACCACTCTTGCTGCCACGGGCCGAGCTCCTCTTGGAAGGAGCCAGCGGGCCACGGGGCATCGGCCCTCCTACTTATGGCCGCCCCGCCGCACTCCGCTTGACGCCCCCCGATCATCTTCGGCACCACATTGAAGGTCTTCAGCCAAAGGCCGAAGTGAGGGGTGACGCGGAGGAAGGCTTCGCAGACAACAATAAATGTGGAAATATGGAGGATGGACTCTGGAGCCAAATCGTAGAATTCCAATCCATAGTAAAACATGAGCCCTCTCACAAAAGGATCCATTGGGAAGCCTAAACCCCTACGGAGGTGGGATACAAAAATGACATACTCGCCGGGCTCGGGGGTGGGAATGGCCTGCCCTTCGGCAGACAACCTGTGCGAAATCTCATAAGCCAGGTACTTGGCCTCCCGCAGCTTTAGCACGTCCTCCTCCGTGACGGAGGAGGGCATCCACCGGTCCTGGAGGTCGGAACCGGACATCGTTGAAGGTCCGAAGCGCTTGAATCCGGAGCTCTAGGTGCTGGAACTTGGAGCGGGGAGAAGATTCGATGGAGGATTGAAGAAAAGAAACGAGCCTTGGTCCCGTTATAAAGAGGGAGAATACCAAGAGTCGTCTCCGTGACCGTTTGGGACTCACCTTCGATAGAGGGGGCGTGGCGACGGGCGCGGTTGGGTTACCCACGTCCGTATTGATGAGAATCTCGGATTAAGGGGAACACGATCTCTGCTTTGACAAGACGTGCCAAGGAAACCGCTTCGCTAAATGCGCTGAGGTGGTAGAGTAAAAAACGATTCAAGTAATGGCTTGGTAGTGGCGTGACGTCATGCCACAAAAAACGTCAGCAGATTGAACTTGTGTATATATTATTCTCTCTACGGTGGAATGTGGAATTTATTTTGCAGAGCCGGACACTATCCTGGTGTTCACAATCTTCTATCATTCGGAGGAGGAACCCGCCTTGCAATGCCAAGCAATATACGCGCCGGACTTATCGTCATTGAAGCCTGGTTCAGGGGCTACTGAGGGAGTCCCGGATTAGGGGGTGTCCGGATAGCCGGACTACCATCAACAGCCGAACTATCATCGGCCGGACTATCATCATCGACCGGACTCCAAGACTATGAAGATACAAGATTGAAGACTTCGTCTCGTGTCCGGATGGGACTTTCCTTGGCGTGGAAGGCAAGCTTGGCAATACGGATATGTAGATCTCCTACCATTGTAACCGACTCTATGTAACCCTAGCCCTCTCTGGTGTCTATATAAACCGGATGGCTCTAGTCCGTAGGACACAACAACAACAACCATTACAATCATACCATAGGCTAGCTTCTAGGGTTTAGCCTCCTTGATCTCGTGGTAGATCCACTCTTGTAAACATCCACAATATCAATATCAATCAAGCAGGACGTAGGGTTTTACCTCCATCAAGAGGGCCCGAACCTGGGTAAAACATCGTGTCCCTTGTCTCCTGTTACCATCCGCCTAGACGCACAGTTCGGGACCCCCTACCCGAGATCCGCCGGTTTTGACACCGACAATCATCCTGATATTCTTCAGGGGCGTTAGTCCTCAGTTTCAACCCTTTTGGTCATTCGATGACAAAGGGGGAGAAATTTGAGTTAGTCTTCAATCGGGTCTATATATGGGCATTTTTTTGCTAAGTTACAACTCTCGTTCTTCTAATGAATTTGCTGGATTGAGTTGTAATCTTAAACTCTATGGTGTCTTGATACTTTTGTTGTGTTCTTCTGCATGCTTATTCCTCGTTTATGTTAATGCACGCATGCTGAATTATATCAGTCACCATATTTCATCATGCATTTCAAATTCCTCATATTATATGTCAAATGCGTGTATGAATTACAAGATATAGGGGGAGATCTCCATGATTATACTCTTCAAGTGTGCATTGCTTCAAAAGCTAATTCTCACTATGCACATCTTTAGGGGGAGTTCTTCTATATCTTGCCATCAAATTCCTCAATATCAGTTTTTACTCTTCATATGTTTATCCCCGTTGAAAACTTAACCTATATTGTTATCAATCATCAAAAAGGGGGAGATTGTAAGTGCATCTAGTGCCCCTTAGTGATTTTGGTGTATTGAGACTTATAGGTCAAGGGACTGATGCGTTTGTGAGTGTACACAGGTCTATAAGTCTATGAGGAGTTTGATATTTACAGAGAAAGTCGACCCCTAAAAATTGAAGTTCTTCGACTGAAGACTTTGGATTTCTGAAGACTTTCTGAAGACTTTGAAAGTGAAGAAATTGGTGTGACCTTGAAGACTTGGTATTCATTCGAGGAATATGTAGCATGAAGACTTTTGTCTGTATTGTTTGATTTTCTCTTTCTTGAGTCATAGGAAACACCGTACTGTTAAAGGGGGTCGAGGAAATACTAAGGAAAAATTTCCATGTGATGCTCAACTCAAAATCCTACACCTACCAATCCCTTCGAGTGAAGCCATTGGAAATCTCATACAGTTCAGTCATATTCTTCAGTGACAGAGACGATGTTCTTCTAATCTCTGAGGAATTTGTTCTGAATGAGGAGTTAGGGATTCACCAGTGTGAATTGCCTACACAGTGAGGAAAATGATAGCCCTAAGGATTTTGATAGTCAAAATTCCGACCGTTGCTGTGCTACGCGCCAGCTGTCCCAAAATATCCACCCACCTAACGGTCATATCAGACAAGGGCATTTATGTCTTGTCATGTCGGGCTGCTCCCTAGGCTATAAATAGCCGCCCCCTTCAACCACTAGCTAGTTGGCTGCTCCGAGAGAAATTGACACTTGTCATTTGAGAGCAACCCATCCTCTGAGGACTTTGAGCGAAAATCATCAAGTGAGGAAATCCCAAACCCAAACCTACAAAACCCCAAGTGATTGAGCATCACTAAAGAGATTGATCCAGCATGGATCCGGCGCTTGTTTCCTTTGAAGATTGTGCTTCTTCCAGACGGTTAGGTGTCAAGGTCTAGAGCATCCAAGAGGAATTGTGGATCGCCGAGTGACCAAGTCTGTGAAGGTTCGGAAGTCACCTGAAGACTTACCACGAGTGATTGGGCAAGGTCTGTGTGACCTTAGATCAAGGAGAATACGGTGAGGACTGTGTGTCCGGGACTAGGTGTCCTCGAGTTTAAATACTCAGCCGCTCCAACCAGATGTACAACTGAGACAGCAGTTGGAACTGGTCTACCAAATCATTGTCTTCACCGAGCTTCCTGGTTCTATTTCCTCAACTCTTTCATTTCCTCATGTATGTTGTTGTGTGCTTGTTCATATCTGTTTGAAGACTTTTGACTGAAGACTTTCTCAATTTCCTCAGTTCAATTTCTTCACTCTGTCTGTCTTCATCTTGTGTTATACTGTGTTTACGCTTTCTGTACTCTGTGCTTGTCTTCATTTCATCATGATGACTGTGCTTGTGTTCTGTTATGTTCCTTCCCGAGTGCTTATTCCGCTACAAGTAGTTCTTCATTTAGGAATTTTCTCACCAGCAAATTCCTCAGTGAAGAATTCATAAAAATCGCCTATTCACCCCCCCTCTAGTCGATATAACACACTTTCAAAGCCTATGATCTATACTTTTCTCCCACTTTGGCAACAAGTTACCAAAAAGTTCCTAGAAAATGCATAGTACTATGTCGTCTCTCAGGCTTGGTCTTGATGTGGTGGTGTAGAGATGACGCCAAGGACGAATGCTTCAGTTGATGTGGATGGAGCTGGAGGTGTAGGTGCTGGAGCTGGTTGCACTGGAGCTGTAGGAGCTGTAGCTGGTGCAGATGAAGTGGCTCTGGTGTCTGTCACAGGCACTGTAGCTGATCTCTGAGCTCTAGGCACTCTGGCAAATGCATCTGTGGTTGTCTTGCCCTTCCTCTCCTGCATATCATCCTGAAGCTCCTCAACAACAGACTGGATCTCAGTTACCTGATAACCCACAAGTGTAGGGGATCGCAACAGCTTTCGAGGGTGAAGTACAACCCAAATTTATTGATTCGACACACGGGGAGCCAAAGAATATTCTTGAGTATTAGCAGTTGAGTTGTTAATTCAACCACACCTGGATAACTTAGTATCTGCAGCAAAGTGTTTAGTAGCAAAAGTGGTATGATAGTAATGGTAACAGTAGCAACAATAAAGGTAAATTTTTTTGGGGTTTTTGTAGTAGTTGTAACAGTAGCAACGGGAAAGTAAATAAGCGGAGAACAATATATGAAAAGCTCGTAGGCAATGGATCAGTGATGGATAATTATGCCGGATGCGATTCCTCATGCAATAGTTATAACATAGGGTGATATAGAACTAGCTCCAATTCGTCAATGTAATGTAGGCATGTATTCCGTAAATAGTCATACGTGCTTACGGAAAAGAACTTGCATGACATCTTTTGTCCTACCCTCCCGTGGCAGCGATGTCCTAGTGGAAACTAAGGGATATTAAGGCCTCCTTTTAATAGAGAACCGGACCAAAGCATTAATACATAGTGAATACATGAACTCCTCAAACTACGGTCATCACCAAGAAGTATCTCGATTATTGTCACTTCGGGGTTGTCGGATCATAACACATAATAGGTGACTATAGACTTGCAAGATAGGATCAAGAACACACATATATTCATGAAAACATAATAGGTTCAGATCTGAAATCATGGCACTCGGGCCCTAGTGACAAGCATTAAGCATAGCAAAGTCATAGCAACATCAATCTCCGAACATAGTGGATACTAGGGATCAAACCCTAACAAAACTAACTTGATTACATGGTAAATCTCATCCAACCCATCACCGTCCAGCAAGCCTATGATGGAATTACTCACGCACGGCGGTGAGCATCATGAAATTGGTGATGGAGGATGGTTGATGATGACGACGGCGACGAATCCCCCTCTCCGGAGCCCTGAACGGACTCCAGATCAGCCCTCCCGAGAGAGATTAGGGCTTGGCGGTGGCTCCGTGTCATGAAACGCGATGAAACTTTCTCCTTGATTTTTTTCTCCCCGAGACGGTATATATGGAGTTGGAGTTGAGGTCGCAGGAGGTCCAGGGGGCCCACGAGATAGGAGGGCGTGCCCCCTGTCTCGTGGACAGCCCGTGGGCCCCCTGGCCTTGATTCTTTCTCCAAAAATTCTTATTAATTCTGAAAAGTGCCTCCGTGGATTTCCAGGACATTCCGAGAACTTTTCTTTTCTACACATAAAACAACATCATGGCAGTTCTACTGAAAACAGCGTCAGTCCGGGTTAGTTTCATTCAAATCATGCAAGTTAGAGTCCAAAACAAGGGCAAAAATGTTTGGAAAAGTAGATATGTTGGAGACGTATCAACTCCCCCAAGCTTAAACCTTTGCTTGTCCTCAAGCAATTCAGTTGACAAACTGAAAGTGACAAAGAAAAACTTTTACAAACTCTGTTTGCTCTTGTTGTTGTAAACATGAAAAGCCAGCATTCAAGTTTCAGCAAATATTATGAACTAACCATACTCACAATAACACATATGTCTCACAATTACTCATATCAATAGCATAATCAGCTAGCGAGTCATAATAATAAAACTCGGATGACAACACTTTCTCAAAATAATCATAATATGATATAACAAAATGGTATCTCGCTAGCCCTTTTTGAGACCACAAAAACATAAATGCAGAGCACCTTTAAAGATCAAGGACTGACTAAACATTGTAATTCATGGTAAAAGAGATCCAGTCAAGTCATATCCAATATAAACCAGTAATAATGAATGCAAATGACAGTGTGCTCTCCAGCGGGTGCTTTTAATAAGAAGGGTGATGACTCAACATAAAAAGTAAATAGATAGGCCCTTCGCAGAGGGAAGCAGGGATTTGTAGAGGTGCCAGAGCTCGATTTTAAAATAGAGATTGAATAACATTTTGAGCGGCATACTTTCGCTGTCAACGCAACAACTATGAGATGGCTGTATCTTCCATACTACATGCATTATAGGCAGTTCCCAAACAGAATTGTAAAGGTTTATACTCCCCCAACCACCAACAAGCATCAATCCATGGCTTGCTCGAAACAACGAGTGCCTCCAACATACAACAGCCCTGGGGGAGTTTTGTTTAATTATTTTGATTTCCTTTGATCTTTTTGGATCATGGGACTGGGCATCCCGATTACCGGCCCTTTCTCGTGAATGAGGAGCGGAGTCCACTCCTCCTGAGAATAACCCACCTAGCATGGAAGATATAGGCAGCCCTAGTTGTAACATGAGCTGCTCGAGCATACAAAATAGAATTTCATTTGAAGGTTTGGAGTTTGGCACATACAAATTTACTTGGAACGGTAGGTAGATACTGCATATAGGAAGGTATAGTGGACTCATATGGAACAACTTTGGGGTTTTAGGAGTTTGGATGCACAAGCAGTATTCCCGCTTAGTACAGGTGAAGGCTAGCAAAAGACTGGGAAGCGACCAACTGAGAGAGCGACAACAGTCGTAAACATGCATTAAAATTAATTCACACTGGATACAAGCATGAGTAGGATATAATCCACCATGAACATAAATATCATGAAGGCTATGTTGATTTGATTTAACTACATGCGTGAACATGTGCCAAGTCGAGTCACTTAATTCATTTAAAGGAGGATACCATTCCATCATATCACATCATAATCATTCTAATAGCATGTTGGCATGCAAGGTAAACCATTATAACTCATAGCTAATCAAGCATGGCACAAGCAACTATAATCTCTAAATGTCATTGCAAATATGTTTACTTCATAATAGCTGAATCAGGAACGATGAATCATCATATTTACAAAAACAAGAGAGGTCGAGTTCATACCAGCTTTTCTCATCCCAATAAGTCCATCATATATCGTCATTATTGCCTTTCACTCGCACGACCGAACGAAGTGTATAATAATAAGAGTTCACATGCATTGGACTAAGCTGGAATCTGCAAGCATTCAACTCAAGAGAGAAGACAAGTAATATGGGCTCTAAATATAAATAATCAATCATGCATATGAGAGCCACTAAGCATTTTCAATACAGTCTTCTCGACCCCGAAAAGAAAAAAAGAAAAGAAAACTATTTATTTACACGGGAAATCTCCCAACAAGTAAAAGAAGAAGGAGAAATCTTTTTGGGTTTTCATTTTAATTTCTACTACAAGCAAGGAAATTAAACTAACTAATTTTTTTTGTTTTTCTTAAGGTTTATCAAACACACAAGAGGAAAACTAGAAAAAGAAATTTAAACTAACATGGATAATACAATGAAAGAGTATGAGCACCGACGACTAGTGTGTGAACATGAATGTAAAGTCAGTGAGAAATACGTACTCCCCCAAGCTTAGGCTTTTGGCCTAAGTTGGTTTAATACCAAGGACCGCCGCTACTCTCTTCGGTGTAAGGAGAGGTGTAATCAGAATAATACTGGCTGGTCAACTCCAGATCCCACTGGACAGATGATGCACGATAAGGGTCCAGCTCAGGTTCCGGCTCAGGTTCGGATTCTGGAGTAAAAGCTTGAGCTAAATTATTGTTCACCGCTTCCGGTGTGACGAGAAACTTTTCTGGAAGTAAATCAAACAATAGAGGCGCAGGCAAAATAATAATCTCAATGTGTTTCTTATTAAATCTAAGTTTATACAAGAGCATCTTATCTTCATTGTCAACGATAAACTTCTGTGCTACCATGCTCTTGTAATCTAAAATGTGACGAGGTAATTTTGTCTCCTCCTCCTCAAGGTGCCTAATGGGTATCTGAAAATATTCAGCAAGGCGTGCAGCATAGATACCTCCAAATATGGGGCCTTTTGTATGATTCAGGGCTAGACGTTTAGCAACGACGACACCCGTACTAAAAGTATTGTCTCCCAGCAAAGCATGTTGAAGAATAATAATATCTGGAACGCTCAAATTTCCACTATTCCCACGACCAATCAAGCATCTACTAGCAAATATGGCAAAGTAGCGTAAAACAGGAAAGTGTATGCTAGAGACTTTTGCCTCAGAGCCCTTCTTTGGCTCTTCTACAACAATAGTTTTAACGAAGCCATCCACATCATCACGATGGGGTTCATCTAATTCTCCCTCATAAGGTATCCTACATACCGCGCAAAAATGACGTAAAGACATTTCTTTGAATTCATCATATAAATGAAATGATACTGCAGGCGGTGACTTCTTAGGATAATAATAAAAGTTTTGCACGAAAGTATTGGTAAGTAAGAGATACTGATCGATTCGGTCGCTCATGAAACCGGTGAGGCCTGCAGTCTGGATTAAAGCATAAAAGTCTTCATGAATTCCGGCTTCTTTCAAGAAATCCTCACATGGCCATTCACATGACCGTACTTCCGCTAAGCGAGGAAGATTATACTTGGGTTTTTCCTTCTCTCTGTCTTGTTTTTCCTTAGAGCTCTGGCTAGAAGAGCCTTTAAAGAACCTTCTTAACATTTTCTGAAAAATTCTGAAATTTTAGTAAGTTCAAGATAGAAGTGAATAAAACTAAACAAGATTGATAGCAACTACTCCTACAAGTGCCTAGAGCCTATATCATGCATTGGAATTGCTTGGGACCTCAAAAATTTAACATGCAAGGCCAAGAACAGGGTCACCAAGGCAGCATGGATTTGCAATGAATAAAGCACTAGAACAAAAACTAATTGGACCAATGGAGGAGTCACATACCAAGCTACAATCTCCCAAAGCAGTTTTGAGAATGGAACTTTGAGCTAAGAGATCGAAAATTGGAGTAAAACGAGCTAGAACTCGGGCATGAACTGGATGGGGATTTTTTGGGTAGAAGATGGAGTGTGTGGGTGCTGGTATAAGTGGAGGGGAGCCACCAGGAGCCCACGAGACAAGGGGCGCGCCCTCCTCTCTCGTGGCCTGGTGCTTGGCCCTCCGGTAGTGTTTTCAGTGCCTAAAATCCTCAAATATTCCAGAAAAAATCATACTAAATTAGCAGGGCATTTGGAGCACTTTTATGTTGGGGAACGTAGCAGAAATTCAAAATTTTCCTACGTGTCACCAAGATCTATCTATGGAGAAACCAGCAACAAAGGGAAGGAGAGTGCATCTACATACCCTTGTAGATTGCTAAGCGGAAGCGTTCAAGAGAACGGGGTTGAAGGAGTCGTACTCGTCGTGATCCAAATCACCGGAGATCCTAGTGCCGAACGGACGGCACCTCCGCGTTCAACACACGTACAACCCAGTGACATCTCCCATGCCTTGATCCAGCAAGGAGAGAGGGAGAGGGTGAGGAAGACTCCGTCCAGCAGCAGCACAACGGCGTGGTGGTGATGGAGGAGCGTGGCAATCCTGCAGGACTTCGCCAAGCACCGCGGGAGAGGAGGAGGAAGAGAGGTAGGGCTGCGCCAGGGAGAGGTCAAACTCTTGTGTTGGCAGCCCTCAAGACCTCAACTATATATAGGGGAGAGGGAGGGGGTGCGCCCCCTCTAGGGTTTCCACCCCAAGGGGTGCGGCTCCCCCAATCCCATCTAGGGTGGCGGCCAAGGGGGGAAGAGGGGAAACTTGCCCCCCCAAGTATGTGTGTGCGCCCCCTCCCCCAACCCTAGGCGCCTTGGGCCCTTGTGGGGGGCGCACCAGCCCACCTGGGGCTGGTCCCCTCCCACACTTGGCCCATGCAGCCCTCCGGGGCCGGTGGCCCCACTTGGTGGACCCCCGGGACCCTCCCGGTGGTCACGGTACGTTAACGATAAAACCCGAAACTTTTCCGGTGACCAAAACAGGACTTCCCATATATAAATCTTTACCTCCGGATCATTCCAGAACTCCTCGTGACGTCTGGGATCTCATCCGGGACTCCGAACAACATTTGGTAACCACATACAAACTTCCTTTATAACCCTAGCGTCATCGAACCTTAAGTGTGTAGACCCTACGGGTTCGGGAACCATGCAGACATGACCGAGACGTTCTCCGGTCAATAACCAACAGCGGGATCTGGATACCCATGTTGGCTCCCACATGTTCCACGATGATCTCATCGAATGAACCACGATGTCAAGGACTCAATCGATCCCGTATACAATTCCCTTTGTCTAACGGTATTGTACTTGCCCGAGATTCGATCGTCGGTATACCGATACCTTGTTCAATCTCGTTACTGGCAAGTCTCTTTACTCGTTCTGTAACACATCATCCCGTGATCAACCCCTTGGTCACATTGTGCACATTATGATGATGTCCTACCGAGTGGGCCCAGAGATACCTCTCCGTTTACACGGAGTGACAAATCCCAGTCTCGATTCGTGCCAACCCAACAGACACTTTCGGAGATACCTGTAGTGCACCTTTATAGACACCCAGTTACGTTGTGACGTTTGGTACACCCAAAGCATTCCTACGGTATCCGGGAGTTGCACAATCTCATGGTCTAAGGAAAAGATACTTGAAATTAGAAAACCTTTAGCATACGAACTATGATCTTTGTGCTAGGCTTAGGATTGGTTCTTGTCCATCACATCATTCTTATAATGATGTGATCCCATTATCAACGACATCTAATGTCCATGGTCAGGAAACCGTAACCATCTGTTGATCAACGAGCTAGTCAACTAGAGGCTTACTAGGGACATGGTGTTGTCTAAGTATCCACACATGTATCTAAGTTTCCTACCAATACAATTATAGCATGGATAATAAACGATTATCATGAACAAGGAAATATAATAATAACTACTTTATTATTGCCTCTAGGGCATATTTCCAACAGTCTCCCACTTGCACTAGAGTCAATAATCTAGTTCACACCGCCATGTGATTAACACTCACAGGTCACATCGCCATGTGACCAATATCCAAAGAGTTTACTAGTGCCACTAAACTAGTTCACATCATCATGTGATTAAGACTCAATGAGTTCTGGGGTTTGATCATGTTTTGCTTGTGCGAGAAGTTTTAGTCAACGGGTCTGCAACATTCAGATTCGTATGTACTTCGCAAATCTCTATGTCATATTGTAAATGTTGCTTCCACGCTTGAGGGAGTCCCGGACTAGGGGGTGTCCGGATAGCCGAACTATCATCATCGGCCGGACTCCAAGACTATGAAGATACAAGATTGAAGACTTCGTCCCATGTCCGGATGGGACTTTCCTTGGCGTGGAAGGCAAGCTTGGCGATACGGATATGTAGATCTCCTACCATTGTAACCGACTCTGTGTAACCCTAGCCCTCTCCGGTGTCTATATAAACCGGATGGCTTTAGTCCGTAGGACGAACAACAACCATACCATAGGCTAGCTTCTAGGGTTTAGCCTCCTTGATCTCGTGGTAGATCTACTCTTGTAACACACATCATCAATATTAATCAAGCAGGACATAGGGTTTTACCTCCATCAAGAGGGCCCGAACCTGGGTAAAACATCGTGTCCCTTGTCTCCTGTTACCATCCGCCTAGACGCACAGTTCGGGACCCCCTACCCGAGATCCGCCGGTTTTGACACCGACATTGGTGCTTTCGTTGAGAGTTCCTCTGTGCCGTCGCCATCAGGAAGGATGCCTTTTCCCGTCTTTAAAGACGGCACCGTCGTCAAGGGAGCTTTGGCCGCCGGCCAGACTATCCGGCTAGGCAGTTTTCTTATGACCGCCTGTTCGGCCACCGCTCTGACAATGACCTCTCAGGTCATTAAAAGCGATCTTCACGTCAGCTCGGAATTTGCCGAGCAGCTAGATCCGATTGAGCTCTCCTCCGTAAACGAGCTCTTGGATCGCATGGCCGCCCTGGGAGTCGCTACCGACTACGATCAGATTGGGCTTAAAACCGATCTGAGAGAAATTAACTCTCCCCAGGTTACCCACCACGTTGTTGTGGTAGAGGAACAATGCGGCGACTCTTCTTCTATGTTAAAAACCAACTATGTCCATATTCCCGATCCCTCCATGTCGGATTCCCGCGGAGGGACGGATGCCAATCAAATACTGAACCTAAAGTCAGGCATCGGACCAGATTTGTTGGAAAGCATCCAACAAACCAAGCTTCCAAATCCGAAAGCTTCTTGGCCTTTGAGCCTCAGATCGGGCGGGGTTCCGAACTTAATTCCACCCACCCACCCAAACATAAGCGATCTATCTCAAATACGGCAAGAGCCCGATGAAATAGTACATCATTACTGGGCCAGATTCCTCCTGGTTATGAACAGGATAAAGGACTGCCGTGAAGAAAGCGCGATTTCAATTTTCTGCAACAATTGCACGGACAAGGGAATCATAAACGCCATCAGTCGTTGCGAAGTTACACGCTTCGCCGACCTAGCGACCATTGTACAAAAATACTGCACGATGGAGAGTGCCTGGAAAACCGAAACTAGGTTTTGGGACAATCCGGCCCTGAATACAACCCCAATTCGAAATAAAAGGGTGCGTCATACTCAAGCACCTGGGTTAAAAACCAAAAAGCAAAAACCCCCTAAAGGGTACGGAACCGTACTGGAGGGATGGCTCAACGGACCCTGCAAAATCCACAGTACGGAGGGCGCCACTCCAACACATAGCCTTCGAGCATGTTGGATACTACGGCAGGTGGCCAAAAGTGGCGAAGGCTTTTTAGCCCCGGGCAACCAGCCCAGCAGTACCAGTACGGTATTAACAGTCTTCGAGACTTTCGCATCAAATAACATGCAGAAACGAACAATCTGCAGCCTCGCCGAAGTCTACCAAGTACCAACAACAAATCCATGGAGCGACACGTCTATCACCTTCAATGCTAGCGACGAACCTAAATTCCGAACAGCTAGAGCACCAGCCGCATTGGTCCTCAGTCCGATAGTGGACGACTTTCGTCTTACCAAGGTACTCATGGATGGCGGTAGCGGATTAAACCTCATCTATGAAGAAACCCTTCAAAAAATGGAAATTGACTGGAGCCGCATTGAGAGAAGCAGCACAACCTTCAGGGGAATAATCCCTAGTCGAGAAGTACGCTGCACAGGAAAAATCACACTTGATGTAGTGTTCGGCTCGCCGGACAATTACAGGTCCAAAGAGGTCACGTTCCAAGTGGCCCCATTCGGCAGCGGATATCACGCCTTGTTAGGGCGAGAGGCATTCACAATCTTCCAAGCTATACCCCATTACGGGTACATGAAGCTCAAAATGCCTGGACCAAATGGAATAATCACTCTCGCCAGTGATCCAGATACAACACTCCACACTGAAAATAAGACAGCCGCACTGGCCCTAGAGGCATTATCCGAAGCCCTAGCGGCAGAGGAACTAACTGCGCTGCGCTCCATGGTGGATAGGGACGATGTGATACTCGATAAGAGGTCCAAGTCCACCTCGTTTAAACCAGTAGACGAAATAGTCAAATTCCAGGTCCATCCAACGGACCCCACAAAGACGACATCCATTGGGGCACAATTGAATCCTGGTGTAGAAGCCGCACTACAAGAATTCCTTCGGGAAAATTGGGACATTTTTGCCTGGCACCCTTCAGACATGCCAGGAATCCCACGCAGGCTGGCAGAGCATAGCCTAAATATCCTAAAAGGATTCAAGCCAGTCAAACAAGCTCTTCGGCGATTTTCCGAACCCAAAAGATAGGCAATGGGAGAGGAGCTAGCCAAACTCTTAGAAGACGGATTCATCAGAGATATAAAACATCCGGACTGGCTAGCCAACCTAGTAATGGTACCAAACAAGGACAAATCCTGGCGCCTTTGCGTCGATTTCAAAGACCTTAACAAGGCCTGTCCAAAGGACCCTTTCCCTCTCCCTCGCATCGACCAAATCATCGATGCTACCGCAGGGCACGATTCATTGTGCTTCCTCGACGCATACTCCGGATACCATCAAATCAAGATGGCGGAAAAAGACCAGGCCGCAACGACATTCATTACTCCATATGGGCCATTCTGCTTCAACACAATGCCCTTCGGACTCAAAAACGCCGGTGCAACATATCAGCGCATGATTCAGACATGTCTGGCTACCCAGATAGGCAAAACAGTAGAGGCATACGTAGACGATGTGGTCGTCAAGACCAAACACGTCGAAACTCTAGTAGACGACTTGAGGGTGACATTCGACAACCTCCGAGCATATGACATTAAGCTCAACCCAGAAAAATGTGTCTTCGGAGTACCAGCCGGAAAGCTCTTGGGCTTCATTGTATCCGGTAGAGGAATTGAAGCAAACCCAGCCAAGATCCGAGCACTGTCACAATTGGATATCCCAAAAGACCTCAAGCAAATACAAAAACTAACTGGATGCGTAGCGGCTCTAAGCTGCTTTATCTCCCGTTTGGGAAAAAAGGCACTGCCCTCTATCGCCTCCTCCGGTGCACCGAACACTTCGAATGGACGGATGCTGCCACGGCCGGACTCGAAGAAATCACGGCCATACTGGCAACAAATCCGGTCCTGGCTGCGCCCAACCTGGGCGAACCTATGTTATTGTATATCGCAGCAACACATCAAGTTGTCAGCACGGTACTCGTCGTCGAACGAGAAACAGAAGGACACAGATTCCCTCTTCAAAAACCAGTGTACTACGTATCCACTGTCTTAACTCCATGCAAGTCCCGGTACCCACATTATCAAAAGATAGCGTATGCGGTGTTCATGGCATCCCGGAAGCTGCAACACTACTTTCAAGAGTGTTCCATAACGGTGGCCTCCGAAGTACCTCTCAACGATATTATAAACAATCGCGACACAACGGGCAGGATTGCAAAATGGGCCATTGAGCTTTTACCATTTGACATAACCTACAAACCACGGCGAGCTATAAAATCGCAAGTTCTGGCTGACTTCGTCGCCGAATGGACCGAAGCCGAACTCCCTAAAGAGTACGGCGCGTACTCCAATTGGATCATGCATTTCGACGGCTCCAAAATGTTGGCTGGCTTGGGGGCTGGCGTCGTCTTGACGTCCCCAACCGGAGACACAGTCTAGTACATACTTCTAATAATGTACATGGACTCCAACAACGCAGCCGAATACGAGGCCCTTCTACATGGCCTCCGGATGGCAATCTCCATGGGCATTCAATGCCTAGAGGTGCGCGGGGATTCAAACCTCACAATATCCCAAGTAAATGGAGACTTTGACGCCAAAGATTCGAAAATGGCAGCCTACCGCAACGCCGTCCTAAAAATGTCAGCTCGATTCGAAGGACTCGAATTCCACCATGTAGCCCGAGATAATAACCAGGCAGCAGACGTGTTGGCACGCATCGGTGCAAAACGCGACGCCATCCCTCCAAACATCTTCCTGGAACAGCTCTTTAAGCCATCCGTATTATGGGAAGAGGAGTCCGGAAATAACAATCCGGAACCAGCTGCATCACCTAACTCAGACCATTCTGACACAATCGGCGGCTCAGCCAATGAAATAACACCTTCAGCCCACAAAATAATGGCAGTAATTGCCCCGTGGACGGAACCATTCCTAGCCTACTTAATCAGGCAGGAACTTCCCGAAGAACAAAATGAGGCCCACTGCATAGTTCGGCGATCCAAAGCCTACAAGGTCCATGAGGGAGAAATTTATAAGAAAAGCACAACCGGAGTCCTTCAAAGGTGTATCTCCGAAGAGGAAGGGCGAAATCTCCTGGCTGAAATTCACGCCGGACTCGGCGTGCACCACGCTGCAGCCGGGGACCTTGTAGGCAAGGCCTTCCGTACAGGATTTTATTGGCCGACAGCCCGGGCAGATGCTCAGGACTTAGTCCAACGATGCGTCGGTTGCCAGCTCTTTGCTAATCAGAGCCACATGCCACCCACCGCCCTCAAAACTATACCCATCACCTGGCCGTTCGCGGTCTGGGGGCTTGACATGGTTGGACCCCTTAAAGGGGGAACCCACAAGCACAAATACTTATTGGTCATGGTGGACAAATTCACCAAATGGATAGAGGCCAAGCCGGTTAAAATGGCAGAATCCGGACCTGTGATAGACTTCATATCCGGGGTAGTACATTGTTTTGGCGTCCCCCACAGCATCATCACTGATAACGGCACGAATTTCACGGCCAACGAGGTTAAACTCTGGTGCAAAAACATGGGCATCAAGCTCGACTACGCTTCAGTCTACCACCCTCAAACTAACGGCCAAGTGGAACGAGCAAATGGTCTAATCATGAGCGGCATCAAACCCAAATTAGTGCGGTCCCTCACGGAATCTAACACGCACTGGGTAGAGGAGCTCGACTCCGTACTCTGGGGGCTGCGGACCACGCCAACCCGCACAACCGGATTCACACCATTTTTTATGGTATACGGCGCTGAGGCAGTTTAGCCCTGCGATATAATTCATGACTCACCTCGCGTGCACATGTACGAGGAAAGAGAAGCCGAGTTAGATCGGCAGGACAGTTTGGACGCTTTAAAGGAGGAGCGCGACGTGGCAAAATCCCGTTCCGCATTCTATCAACAGCAGGCTTGAAGATATCAAAGCAGAGAAGTACGGGCCAAAACTTACAATGTTGGCGAGCTAGTTCTACGCCTGCCGGACAAGAAAAAGGACAAACTTAAGCCCAAATGGGAAGGTCCCTTCATCATCGACCAAGTCCTTACCGGCGGTGCATACCGTCTACGCAACACATCTGACAACCGACTCGAGCCAAACCCATGGAACGCAGCCCGTCTCCGAAGATTTTACGCCTAGCGCCGGACTCAGGGTTCGTCTCCTTCTTCCGTCCACCTTTCATATTCTTTTGCTGTCTTTGTTTTCCCTCCTTTCTCCTCCCCCTTTTTTCAGTACAAACCTCTTGAGGGCTGATCTGCGCTTTGTTGGCACTCACTCGATGTGCTACTCGCACTCGTTATACCTGGGGGGCTTCTTTAACAGAAGCTTATTTATATGGGCTTCATGCCCAACACATGTGTCACACTTCCGCATGTACCTTTTGATCACCATTGTATGCACCAATATGACTTAAGTTTTGGCCAAGCTGGGTTTCCTGGCTCCTGTGCTTACCCCTACGTTCCCGATTGTTCGGCTAGGAGGTAAAGGGAGCACCTCTGCGATTGTTACTGTCGGGTCAGCCGGATGTGTACCTCAGACTGGGTGAAGCCGAAGGCTAGCGTTCTTAAGGGAATATTCGGTCGGTGACCTGAAAGATGATTTATTACTTACTTATTTATCTGCCCCCAGATGCTTTTTCTGCTATTTTCGCAGTCCGGACATGCACTTTAGGGCATGCCTCCTAGGGAAAGGAACCCTTAACGGAACTATTCTCCCTGGAAGATGTTTCTTACTAACCATGTAATATAACATAGCTAGTTGGGCACTTGTCTGATAAAGCAATTATGACCCCTACGCCATGTCTCCATGCATGCCCCGGTTCTTTTATAACCGAAAGGGTATTCGGACACACTCCGGACTGTTGGGTGCCGAGTTGAAGCGAAAAGGTCTGCAAAGACAAACGATCTACAATCCGGCTTCAATCCCATCTAACAGGCTGTCTAATTTACAGTACTGTTGGGAATATTTTGCGGCCAACTCTACTTGGCCGTACATCAGGCTCACAGGGATCTCCTTCCCATCGGGCCCCACAGGCCCGACCTCGGCCATGTGGTTTGGGTCAGCCTTCGGGTACCGCGTCTTCACCATGGCCTAGGCCTCCCTGGCGCCTTGACGGCAGGCCGATATCTTCCACAGATGGAGACGCCGCCGTACTCCCTGCAACTTCTCGGCAAGCCCTGCAAGATCCTCGGGTAGGGAAACGGAAGGCCATAAGGCCTGAATGACGCCGCTCATTGCCTGCCGAACACATTCGTGCAGTTGCAGCAGCTTGGGAAGAGGGTCTCCCGTGGAACCAGGCATCTCCTCTGCCGGACGACCCATGAGCACACCTACAGACACATTTCTGTCAATCGACTTCCTCCCCGAACTCTTCTTTTCAAATGAGTTTGCTCAAGCACTTACTATAAATGCCGCGACGAAGCCGTCGATTCTCCTTTACGGAGTTAGATAGCTGGACCCGAACATCTTTTAGTTCTTCGCCCAGCTGGGTGTTCGCATCTTGGAGTTTATTCCTCTCCTGCTGCACCCTCATAAGCACCCTCTCGCCGGCCTTCACCTGGCGCAGCAGTTGTTGCTTGTCTGGATCTAGTCCGGCACCCTCTGCAATATTATTGTCAGACTATACAAACACGCCGCAAATTAATTCTCTTTTTGAAATATGAATTACCAGAGGGGGTCTCCGTGGCTCCCCCGGCAGCGGTTAGTGCGGCCTCAAGTTGGGCCTTGCATTCTTGGAGTTCCTGGGACAGGTGGGTATTCTTCTCTGTAAGATCCTGCATAAACAAATGATCCTTAAATCAGTTAGTTTAACTATTTTAAGTCTCGGGGGCTACTGGAATATATAACAATTAAAATTCCTTACCCGTATGTCCTTTACATATTGCTCCGTGGCTCTGGTTAAACCATCTTGAGCAGCACGAAGCTGCGCGTCTCCTGCATTAAAGGCATTCAACACCTCTGGGGAGAAACACGCGTCACGAAGGACTATCCGACGACGTCTGTGATTCATGGCGCTCTCCACCTCAGACCTGGTGGCGGACAACCTGTCGGCATCCTCCGTTGGAGGAGCATCCGGCTCACGCCTTGCGCTCGCCTCCCCCTCCGGACCAGGCGTTGGAGCCTGGCTGGCGAAGGCTTGGTCGGCACCCTCTCCGGATTCAGTCCGGCAAGCGCTCTTTCTCCTGGAAGAATCATCAGCATTAATATGCTTCCCAGGAGTCTTTCCCTTAAAAGACAATGGTGCATTATACCTTTGCGGCGATGTTTCGATTCGCGCCGCACTCCTCTTCCGCTTGCTAGGACGCACTGGCCTCGTTTGGTCAGTCGCCGCGGGCTCGGCTTCCCACTGTAAAGGCACCTCCTGCGAAGCACCATTGGTACACGGTGGTCAGAAATAAGCATTTAAAAAGTAACGGTGTCACGACTTCGGTCGTACTCACCTGGGAAGCCGGACATAAACCGGGGTAGTCAGCCGTAATGGCGACTAAAGCATTGTCTATGCTGAGCTGGTGGAACACCCCGTCGATCAATTCCACCTTTTATGTCCGGATCCTCTTCGGAGGCCGGATCAAGGGATCTTCCCGGATCCTCGGGTTGTGGAGTTGGGCTTTTTATGCCCTCCACATCCCGACGCAGTTCCTGCGTCGAAATCATAAAGTAAGACACTTATCTTTGAAAGCACGGATCAGATATATAAACGTCCGCTTACCCAGCTCCGAGGGTTATTCATGGAGAATCCATTCAATGGATTCGTGCGGAGGAAGTCCTCCTCCTCCCCCTTGTACAAGCCGGACATGATCTTCACCAGATCGGTGGACGATCCCGGTCCCGTGCGGCCATGATGGGTGGCGTCATTCTCCCCGTTGAAATACCACATGGGGTGGCCCCTATATTGTAGCGGCTGCACCCCTCGCATAATGCATGTGGCCATGACTCCGATCATGGTTAATCCGGAATGGGCTAGTAACCGTATCCGGCCCATCAGATAGTGGACGCTCCTGTCATCTTCTCATTGAGGGCTTCGTGGGCGCCAACTCAGGCGTTTCTTCAGAGGAGCGTTGCTAAATTCCGGGAGGCCGATCCGAACTGGATCCGGTAACAGGGCGTCTTCCATATAGAACCACTCCGAAGGCCAGTCCTCGGACGCCTTCTTCGGGGTTCCAGATAGATATACGGTCCCGGCGATGCGCCATATTTCGGCTCCGCCCACTTGATATATCGACCCCTCGTAAGAGCGGGGTACGAGGCAAAACAGCCTCTTCCACAGTGCAAAATGGGGCTCGATGCCCAAGAACAGCTCATAAAGAGCTACGAAGCCCGCGATGTGCAAAATGGAGGCAGGCGTGAGGTGGTGAAGTTGGAGTCCATAGAACTCCAGGAGCCCCCGGAGAAACGGATGTATGGGAAATCCAAGTCCCCTTATTAAGTAGGGGATGAAGCATACCCGCTCTCCTTTAGAGGGATTGGGGACGCTCTCCGCCTGCTTCCCACCCTTGTAGGTGGCCAGTCCGGCTCGAACCGGAACCATAAAGGCTGGGGGGAGATATCCCTCTGCTTGGAGCGTCACTAACTCGCTATGTGGGACTGAGCATCTCCTCCAATCTCCTGGCTGAGGACTGGGAGCGCGAGAAGAGGAGCCGCGTCGACTATCCATGTTGGAATGGATTTTTTGTCAGATGCGCCTTGATGAGTAATTGCGGAAGGAGGATGGTGTGATTTGGATCTGGATCCTCTCCTCTCTTATAGGCGGCTTATTTGCGCAACTAGGGGGTAAAACGTAAGAATACCCTGGCTTTTCGCATTTGTACAACACGTGGAAGAAGGCCATTATTGGACGTGGAAGCCAAGGAGCGCAACATTTATGAAGCAACCGGACACTACCGGCAAACACATGGAACATGAAGGAGAACCCGCCTTGCAAACGCCAAAGACAACTTACGCGCCGGACTCGTCGTCATTGAAGCCTGGTTCGGGGGCTACTGAGGGAGTCCCGGACTAGGGGGTGTCCGGATAGCCGAACTATCATCATCGGCCGGACTCCAAGACTATGAAGATACAAGATTGAAGACTTCGTCCCGTGTCCGGATGGGACTTTCCTTGGCGTGGAAGGCAAGCTTGGCAATACGGATATGTAGATCTCCTACCATTGTAACCGACTCTGTGTAACCCTAGCCCTCTCCGGTGTCTATATAAACCGAATGGCTTTAGTCCATAGTACAAACAACAATCATACCATAGGCTAGCTTCTAGGGTTTAGCCTCCTTGATCTCGTGGTAGATCTACTCTTGTAACACACATCATCAATATTAATCAAGCAGGACATAGGGTTTTACCTCCATCAAGAGGGCCCGAACCTGGGTAAAACATCGTGTCCCTTGTCTCCTGTTACCATCCGCCTAGACGCACAGTTCGGGACCCCCTACCCGAGATCCGCCAGTTTTGACACCGACAATGCTCCACTTGGAGCTATTCCAAATGGTTGCTCCACTATACGTATCCGGTTTGCTACTCAGAGTCATTCAGATAGGTGTTAAAGCTTGCATCAATGTAACCCTTTACGTCGAACTCTTTATCACCTCCATAATCGAGAAACATATCCTTATTCCTCTAAGGATAATTTTGACCGCTATCTGGTGATCCACTCCTTGATCACCTTTGTACCCTCTTGCCAGATATGTAGCAAAGCACACATCAGGTGCGGTACACAGCATAACATACTATAGAGCCTACGTCTAAGGCATAGGGGACGACCTTCGTCCTTTCTCTCTCTTCTGCCGTGGTCGAGCTTTAAGTCTTAACTTCATACCTTACAACTCAGGCAAGAACTCCTTCTTTGACTGATCCATCTTGAACACCTTCAAGATCATGTCAAGGTATATGCTCATTTGGAAGTACCATTAAGCGCTTTTGATCTATCCTCATAGATCTTGATGCTCAATGTTCAAGTAGCTTAATCCAGGTTTTCTATTGAAAAACACCTTTCAAATAACCCTATATGCTTTCCAGAAATTCTACATCATTTCCGATCAACAATATGTCAACAACATATACTCATCAGAAATTCTATAGTGCTCCCACTCACTTCTTTGGAAATACAAGTTTCTCATGAACTTTGTAAAAACCCAAAATCTTTGATCATCTCATCAAAGCGCACATTCCAACTCCGAGATGCTTACTCCAGTCCTTAGAAGGATTGCTGGAGCCAGCATACCTTTTAGCATCCTTAGGATCGACAAAAACTTTCTGATTGTATCACATACAACCTTTCCTTATGAAAACTGGTAAGGAAACTCGTCTTGACATCCATCTGCCAGATTTCATAAATGCAGCTAATGCTAACATGATTCCGACGGACTTAAGCATCGCTACGGATGAGAAAATCTCATTGTAGTCAACTCCTTGAACTTGTGAAAAACTCTTTGCCACAAGTCGAGCTTCATAGATGGTGACATTACCGTCCACGTCCGTCTTCTTCTTAAAGATCCATTTATCTCAATGGCTTGCCGATCATCGGGAAAGTCCACCAAAGTCCATGCTTTGTTCTGATACATGGATCCTATCTCGAATTTCATGGCTTCTAACCATTTGTTGGAATATGGGCCCACCATTGCTTCTCCATAGCTCGTAGGTTCATTGTTGTCTAACAACATGACCTTCAAGATAGGATTGCGTACCACTCTGAAGTAGTACACATCCTTGTCACCCTACGAGGTACGGTGGTGACTTGATCCGAAACTTCATGATCACTATCATAAGCTTCTACTTCAATTGGTGTAGGCGCCACGGGAACAACTTCCTGTGCCCTGCTACACACTAGTTGAAGTGATGGTTCCATAACCTCATCAAGTCTCCACCATCCTCCCACTCAATTCTTTCGAGAGAAACTTGTCCTCGAGAAAGGACCCATTTCTAGAAACAATTACTTTTGCTTCCGGATCTGAGATAGGAGGTATACCCAACCATTTTGGGTATCCTATGAAGATGTATTTATCCGTTTTGGGTTCGAGCTTATCACGATGAAACTCTTTCACATAAGCGTCGCAGCCCCAAACTTTTAAGAAACGACAACTTAGGTTTCTCCAAACCATAGTTCAAACGGTGTCGTCTCAACGGAATTACGTGGTGCCCTATTAAAGTGAGTGTGGTTGTCTCTAATGCCTAACCCATGAACGATAGTGGTAATTCGATAAGAGACATCATGGTACGCACCATATCCAATAGGGTGCAACTATGATGTTCAGACACACCATCACACTATGGTATTCCAGGCGGTATTAATTGTGAAACAATTTCCACAATGTCTTAATTGTGTGCCAAAGCTCGTAACTCAGATACTCATCTCTATGATCATATCATAGACATTTTATCCTCTTGTCACAATGACCTTCAACTTCACTCTGAAATTACTTGAACCATTCAATAATTCAGACTTGTGTTTCATCAAGTAAATATACAGTATCTACTTAAATCATCTGTGAAGTAAAACATAACGGTATTCACTGCATGCCTCAGCACTCATTGGACTGCACACATCAAAGTGTGTTACTTCCAACAAGTTGCTATCTTGTTCCATCTTACTGAAAACGAGGCTTTTCAGTCATCTTGCCTATGTGGTATGATTTGCATATCTCAAGTGATTCAAAATCAAGTGAGTCCAAACGATCCATCTGCATGGAGTTTCTTCATGCGTATACACCAATAGACATGGTTTGCATGTCTCAAACTTTTCAAAAATGAGTGAGTCCAAAGATCCATCAACATGGAGTTTCATCATGCGTTTTACACCAATATGACTTACATGGCAGTGCCACAAGTAAGTGTTACTATCATTACTATCTTATATCCTTTTTGGCATGAAAATGTGTATCACTACGATCGAGATTCAATAAACCATTCCTTTTAGGTGCTAGACCATTGAAGGTATTATTCAAATAAACAGAGTAACCATTATTCTCCTTAAATGAATAACCGTATTGCGACAGACATAATCCAATCATGTCTATGCTCAACGCAAACACCAATAACAATTATTTAGGTTTAACACCAATCTCGATGGTAGAGGGAGTGTGCGATGCTTGATCACATCAATCTTGGAAACACTTCCAACACGTATCGTCAGCTCACCTTTAGCTAGTCTCCATTTATTCCGTAGCTTTTATTTCGAGTTACTAACACTTAGCAACCGAACCGGTATCTTAATACCCTGGTGCTACTAGGAGTACTAGTAAAGTACACATTAACATAATGTATATCCAATATAGTTCTATCGACCTTGCCAGCCTTCTCATCTACCAAGTATCTAGGGTAATGCTGCTCCAGTGGTTGTTCCCCTTATTACAGAAGCACTTAGTCTCGGGTTTGGGTTCAACCTTGGGTTTCTTCACTAGAGCAGCAGCTGATTTGCCGTTTCATGAAGTATCCCTTCTTGCCCTTTCCCTTCTTGAAATTACTGGTTTCACCAACCATCAGCAATTGATGCTCCTTCTTGATTTCTACTTTCGCGGTGTCAAACATCTCGAATACCTCAAGGATCATCATATCTATCCCTAATATGTTATAGTTCATCACGAAGCTCTAGCATCTTGGTGGCAATGACTTTGGAGAAACATCACTATCTCATCTGGAAGATCAACTCCCACTCGATTCAAGTGATTGTTGCACTCAGACAATCTGAGCACAAGCTCAATGATTGAGCTTTTCTCCCTTAGTTTGCCGGCTAAGAAAATCGTCGGAGGTCTTATACCTCTTGACGTGGGCACGAGCCTGAAATCCCAATTTCAGCCCTCGAAACATCTCATATGTTCCACGACATTTCAAAAACGTCTTTGCTGCCTCTACTCTAAACCATTTAACTGAACTATCACGTAGTTATCAAAACGTGTATGTCCGATGTTCGCAACATCCACAGACGACGTTTGGGGTTCTGCACACTGAGCGGTGCATTAAGGACATAAGCTTTCTACTGATCGCATAATTGCTACTGTCAACTTTCAACTATATTTTCTCTAGGAACATATCTAAAACAGTAGAACTAAAGCGTGAGCTATGACATAATTTGCAAAGGTCTTTTGACTATGTTCAGGATAATTAAGTTCATCTAATGAACTCCCACTCCGATAGACATCCCTCTAGTCATCTAAGTGATTACATGATCCAAGTCAACTAGGCCGTGTCCGATCATCACGTGAGACGGACTAGTCATCATCGGTGAACATCTTCATGTTGATCGTATCTATTATACGACTCATGCTCGACCTTTCGGTCTCTTGTGTTCCGAGGCCATGTCTGTACATGCTAGGCTCGTCAAGTTAACCTAAGTGTTTCGCGTGTGTAAATCTGGCTTACACCCGTTGTATGTGAACGTAAGAATCTATCACACTCGATCATCACGTGGTGCTTCAAAACGACGAACTTTTTCAACGGTGCACAGTTAGGGGGAACACTTTCTTGAAATTTTAATGAGGGATCATCTTATTTACTACCGTCGTTCTAAGCAAATAAGATGTATAAACATGATAAACATCACATGAAATCAAATAGTGACATGATATGGCCAATATCATTTTGCTCCTTTTGATCTCCATCTCCGGGGCTCCATGATCATCATCGTCACCGGCATGACACCATGATCTCCATCATCATGATCTCCATCATCGTGTCTTCATGAAGTTGTCTCGCCAACTATTACTTCTACTACTATGGCTACCGGTTAGCAATAAAGTAAAGTAATTACATGGCGTTGTTTAATGACACGCAGGTCATACAATAAATAAAGACAACTCCTATGGCTCCTGCCGGTTGTCATACTCATCGACATGCAAGTCGTGATTCCTATTACAAGAACATGATCAATCTCATACATCACATATCATTCATCACATTCTTCTTGGCCATATCACATCACATAGCATACCCCGCAAAAACAAGTTAGACGTCCTCTAATTGTTGTTTGCATGTTTTACGTGGCTGTTATGGGTTTCTAGCAAGAACGTTTCTTACCTACGCAAAACCACAACGTGATATGCCAATTGCTATTTACCCTTCATAAGGACCCTTTTCATCGAATCCGTTCCGACTAAAGTGGGAGAGACTGGCACCTGCTAGCCACCTTATGCACCAAGTGCATGTCAGTCGGTGGAACCTGTCTCACGTAAGAGTACCTGTAAGGTCGGTCCGGGTCACTTCTTCCCACAATACCGTCGAAACAAGATTGTACTAGTAACGGTAAGCATATTAAACAAAATCAACGCCCACAACTACTTTGTGTTCTACTCGTGCAAAGAATCTACGCAATAGACCTAGCTCTGATACCACTGTTGGGGAATGTAGCAGAAATTCAAAATTTTCCTACGTGTCACCAAGATCTATCTATGGAGAAACCAGCAACGAGGGGAAGGAGAGTGCATCTACATACCCTTGTAGATCGCTAAGCAGAAGCATTCAAGAGAATGGGGTTGAAGGAGTCATACTCGTCGTGATCCAAATCACCGGAGATCCTAGTGCCGAACGGACGGCACCTCCGCGTTCAACACAAGTACAGCCCGGTGACGTCTCCCATGCCTTGATCCAGCAAGGAGAGAGAGATATGTTGAGGAAGACTCCGTCCAGCAGCAGCACAACGGCGTGGTGGTGATGGAGGAGCGTGGCAATCCTGCAGGGCTTCGCCAAGCACCGCGGGAGAGGAGGAGGAAGAGAGGTAGGGCTGCGCCAGGGAGAGGTCAAACTCTTGTGTTGGCAGCCCTCAAGACCTCAACTATATATAGGGGAGAGGGAGGGGGTGCGCCCCCTCTAGGGTTTCCACCCCAAGGGGTGCGGCTGCCCCCAATCCCATCTAGGGTGGCGGCCAAGGGGGGGAGAGGGGAAACTTGCCCCCCAAGTTAGGTGGGTGCGCCCCCTCCCCCAACCCTAGGCGCCTTGGACCCTTGTGGGGGGGGCGCACCAGCCCACCTGGGGCTGGTCCCCTCCCACACTTGGCCCATGCAGCCCTTCAGGGCCGGTGGCCCCACTTGGTGGACCCCCGGGACCCTCTCGGTGGTCCCGGTACGTTACCGATAAAACCCGAAACTTTTCCGGTGATCAAAACAGGAGTTCCCATATATAAATCTTTACCTCCGGACCATTCTGGAACTCCTCGTGACGTCCTGGATCTCATCCGGGACTCCGAACAACATTCGGTAACCACATACAAACTTCCTTTATGACCCTAGCATCATCGAACCTTAAGTGTGTAGACCCTACGGGTTCGGGAACCATGCAGACATGACCGAGACGTTCTGCGGTCAATAACCAACAGCGGGATCTGGATACCCATGTTGGCTCCCACATGTTCCATGATGATCTCATCGGATGAACCACGATGTCAAGGACTCAATCGATCCCGTATACAATTCCCTTTGTCTAATGGTATTTTACTTGCCCGAGATTCGATCGTCGGTATACCGATACCTTGTTCAATCTCGTTACTGGCAAGTCTCTTTACTCATTCCGTAACACATCATACCGTGATCAACCCCTTGGTCACATTGTGCACATTATGATGATGTCCTACCGAGTGGGCCCAGAGATACCTCTCCGTTTACACGGAGTGACAAATCCCAGTCTCGATTCGTGCCAACCCAACAGACACTTTCGGAGATACCTGTAGTGCACCTTTATAGCCACCCAGTTACGTTGTGACGTTTGGTACACCCAAAGCATTCCTACGGTATCCGGGAGTTGGACAATCTCATGGTCTAAGGAAAAGATACTTGACATTAGAAAAGCTTTAGCATACGAACTACGATCTTTGTGCTAGGCTTAGGATTGGGTCTTGTCCATCACATCATTCTTATAATGATGTGATCCCGTTACCAACGACATCCAATGTCCATGGTCAGGAAACCGTAACCATCTGTTGATCAACGAGCTAGTCAACTAGAGGCTTACTAGGGACATGGTGTTGTCTATGTATCCACACATGTATCTGAGTTTCCTATCAATACAATTATAGCATGGATAATAAACGATTATCATGAACAAGGAAATATAATAATAACTAATTTATTATTGCCTCTAGGGCATATTTCCAACATTTTATTTTTGGACTATTTTTATTGCACGGATAAATCAGAAAACAGATAGATAATACTATTTTTGCTTTATTTAATCTAAATAATAGAAAGTAAAAAGAGGGTACAGAAGGTTGTGCCTTCTAGTTTCATCCATCTCGTGATCATCAAAATGAACCCGCTAACAAGGTTGATCAAGTCTTGTTAACAAACTCATTCTGAATAACACGGAACCGGAGAAATTTCGAATAACACTAAGTTACCTCAACGGGGATATGAAAATCCCCAACAATAATAATATCATACTTTTTCTTGATAGTAGGGAAAGGAAATTCAAAACCTCCAAAAATGATAGTTGGAACTTTTTCAATAGAATTGATACTATGAACTTGAGATTGTTTCCTCGGAAAGTGTACCGTATGCTCATTACCATTAACATGAAAAGTGACATTGCCTTTGTTGCAATCAATAATAGCCCCTACAGTATTAAGAAAAGGTCTACCAAGGATAATAGACATACTATCGTCCTCAGGAATATCAAGAATAACGAAGTCCGTTAAGATAGTGACATTTGCAACCACCACAGGCACATCCTCACAAATACCGACAGGTATAGCAGTTGATTTATCAGCCATTTGCAAGGATATTTCAGTAGGTGTCAACTTATTCAATTCAAGTCTACGATATAAAGAGGGAGGCATAACACTAACACCGGCTCCAAGATCACATAAAGCAGTTCTAACATAATTTCCTTTAATAGAGCATGGTATAGTTGGTACACCCGGGTCTCCAAGCTTCTTTGGTATTCCACCCTTAAAAGTGTAATTAGCAAGCATGGTGGAAATTTCAGCTTCCGGTATCTTTCTTTTATTTGTGATGATATCCTTCGTATATTTAGCATAAGGATTTACCTTAAGCATATCAGTTAAGTGCATACATAAGAAAATAGGTCTAATCATTTCAGCAAAGCGCTCAAAATCCTCATCATCCTTTGACTTGGATTGTTTAGGAGGAAAGGGCATGGGTTTCTGAACCCATGGTTCTCTTTCTTTATCGTGCTTCCTAGAAACAAAGTCTCTTATCATAACATTGATTCTTTGATTGTGGGTTATCAAGATCAATAGCAGGTTCAATCTCTACATCATTATCTTTACTAGGTTGAGCATCAACATGAACATTATCATTAGCATTATCACTAGGTTCATGTTCATCACCTAATTGCGTTTCAGCATCAGAAATGGAAATATCATTGGGATTCTCAGGTTTGTCTACAGTAGGTTCACTAGAAGCATGCAAAGTCCTATCGTTTTTCTTTTTCTTCTTCTTAGAAGAACTAGGTGCCTCTAAATTATTTCTCTGAGAATCTTGCTCGATTCTCTTAGGGTGGCCTTCAGGATACAAAGGTTCCTGAGTCATTCTACCAATTCTAGTAGCCACTCTAACAGCAAAGTCATTTTTATTATTCAATTCATCAAGCAAATCATTTTGAGCTTTGAGTACTTGCTCAGCTTGAGTAGCAACCATAGAAGCATATTTGCTAACGCGGTGAAGTTCATCTTTAACTCTAGCCAGATTATCACCTACGCGTCCTATCTCGAAAGCATTATTCTTTAACTCTCTACCAATATAAGCATTAATACTTTCTTGTCTAGCCATAAACTCATCAAATTCATCTAAGCATGGGCTATGAAATTTAGTAGAGGGTATTTCAACTTTATCGTATCTATAGAGAGAATTTACCTCTACTACCTGTGTCGGGGTATCAAGACAATGTGGTTCTTCAGGCGGTATATTCAGACCATGTATTTCTTCAATAGGTGGTAAATTCTTAACATCTTCAGCTTTAATACCTTTTTCTTTCATTGATTTCTTTGCCTCTTGCATGTCTTCAGGACTGAGAAATAAAACACCTCTCTTCTTCGGAGTGGGTTTAGGAATAGGCTCAGGAGTTGGCTCAATTGGTTTAGGAATTACTTCAGGAACTGGCTCGGGAAGAGTCCAATTATTTTCATTAGTCAACATATTGTTCAATAGTATTTCAGCTTCGTCGAGTGTTCTTTCCCTGAAAACACAACGAGCACAACTATCCAAGTGGTCCTTGGAAGCATTGGTTAGTCCATTATAAAAGATATCAAGTATTTCATTTTTCTTAAGAGAATGATCAGGCAAAGCATAAAGTAACCGGAGAAGCCTCCCCCAAGCTTGTGGGAGACTCTCTTCTTTGATTTGCACAAAGTTATATATTTCCCGCAAGGCAGCTTTCTTATGAGCAGGGAAATATTTAGCAGAGAAGTAATAAATCATATCCTGGGGACTACGCACACAACCAGGAGCAAGAGAATTATACCAAGTCTTAGCATCACCCTTTAATGAGAACGGAAATATCTTAAGGATATATAAATAGCGAGACTTCTCATCATGAGTAAATAGGGTGTCTATATCATTCAACTTGGTAAGATGTGCCACAACAATTTCAGATTCAAGGCCATAAAAAGGATCAGATTCAACTAAAGTAATAATATTAGGATCAACAAAGAATTCATAATCCTTATCAGTAACACAGATAGGTGAAGTAGCAAAAGCAGGATCGGGTTTCATTCTAGCATTAAGAGACTGCTGCTTCCATTTAGCTAATACTTTCTTAAGATCAGATCTATCATTGCAAGCAAGAATTTCCATAGCAGCTTTTTCATTCATAACATAACCCTTAGGAACAACAGGTAAAACATAATCATTGGGGGAACGTTCATCATCACTATCATCAATAGCATCTTCTATATTTTCATTCCCCCTAACCCTAGCAAGTTGTTCATCAAGAAATTCACCTAATGGCAAAGTAGTATCACACACAAAAGTAGTTTCATCATGCATAGCAGAAGTGGCATCATCAATAACATGCGGCATATCAGAATTCATAGCAGTAGCAGGTTTAGGTGTCGCAAACATACTCATAACAGAAGGAGAATCTAGTGCAGAGCTAGATGGCAGTTCCTTACCTCCCCTCGTAGTTGCGGGATAGATCTTGGTCTTAGCGTCTTTCAAGTTCTTCATAGTGATCAACAGATATAAATCCCAAGTGACTCAGAGAATAGAGCTATGCTCCCTGGCAACAGCGCCAGAAATTAGTCTTGATAACCCACAAGTGTAGGGGATCGCAACAGCTTTCGAGGGTGAAGTACAACCCAAATTTATTGATTCGACACAAGGGGAGCCAAAGAATATTCTTGAGTATTAGCAGTTGAGTTGTCAATTCAACCACACCTGGATAACTTAGTATCTGCAGCAAAGTGTTTAGTAGCAAAATTGGTATGATAGTAATGGTAACAGTAGCAACAGTAAAGGTAAATGTTTTTGGGTTTTTGTAGTAGTTGTAACAGTAGCAACGGAAAAGTAAATAAGCGGAGAACAATATATGAAAAGCTCGTAGGCAATGGATCAATGATAGATAATTATGCCGGATGTGATTCCTCATGCAATAGTTATAACATAGGGTGATATAGAACTAGCTCCAATTCGTCAATGTAATGTAGGCATGTATTCCGTAAATAGTCATACGTGCTTATGGAAAAGAACTTGCATGACATCTTTTGTCCTACCCTCCCGTGGCAGCGGGGTCCTAGTGGAAACTAAGGGATATTAAGGCCTCCTTTTAATAGAGAACCGGACCAAAACATTAACACATAGTGAATACTTGAACTCCTCAAACTACGGTCATCACCGAGAAGTATCCCGATTATTGTCACTTCGGGGTTGTCGGATCATAACACATAATAGGTGACTATAGACTTGCAAGATAGGATCAAGAACACACATATATTCATGAAAACATAATAGGTTCAGATCTGAAATCATGGCACTCGAGCCCTAGTGACAAGCATTAAGCATAGAAAAGTCATAGCAACATCAATCTCAGAACATAGTGGATACTAGGGATCAAACCCTAACAAAACTAACTTGATTACATGGTAAATCTCATCCAACCCATCACCGTCCAGCAAGCCTACGATGGAATTACTCACGCACGGCGGTGAGCATCATGAAATTGGTGATGGAGGATGGTTGATGATGATGATGGCGACGAATCCCCCTCTCCGGAGCCCCGAACGGACTCCAGATCAGCCCTCCCGAGAGAGATTAGGGCTTGGCGGCGGCTCCGTGTCGTGAAACGCGATGAAACTTTCTCCTTGATTTTTTTCTCCCCGAGATGGTATTTATGGAGTTGGAGTTGAGGTCGGAGGAGGTCCAGGGGGCCCATGAGATAGGAGGGCGCGCCCCCCTGTCTCGTGGACAGCCCGTGGGCCCCCTGGCCTTGATTCTTTCGCCAAAAATTCTTATTAATTCTGAAAAGTGCCTCCATGGATTTCCAGGACATTCCGAGAACTTTTCTTTTCTACACATAAAACAACATCATGGCAGTTCTGCTGAAAACAGCGTCAGTCCGGGTTAGTTTCATTCAAATCATGCAAGTTAGAGTCCAAAACAAGGGCAAAAGTGTTTGGAAAAGTAGATACATTGGAGACATATCATTACCTTCACATCCAAGTCATAGAACTTCTGCTCCATGATCCTCTCCAGGCTCTCCTGGTTTTGAGTCAAGGTGGCAAGCCCTTTCTCAATCCTCAGAGTGGATGCAATCAAGTAGCCTAGTTGATCTTGTTTGCTCTTCAAAAAGTACTGAGATGCCTCTTCCATTGTTGGCATCTTGGTAGCCTTCTCTGTCCTTGCCTTCTCCTTCTTTGCTTGAGCATGCACAGAAGATGGTTCATCTTCATCCATAACCACTTGGTTATCCTCAAAATCTGGATAGATAGGAAAGTGTTCCTTATCCAACAAGTATGTGCCTGTGCCCATCTTTAATCAGTTCCTGGATTTGTGGGGCATACCCATAGCTTCTCTTCTGGTCAGCTGCTGTCCTCTTAATAGTCTCAACTATGAGGCTCATGACCTTGAACTTTTGAGGCACATCAAATATGTGTAGCAAGTTGATAGCATGGCCTCTGATCATGTTGTGATCACCTGACTTGGGCAAGAGGGTGTGTCTGAGGATCCAGTTGATGGTTGGCAGTCCTGACAGAAGGAAGTGTACAGATCCAAACTTGTGAGTTTTAAGAGCTGCATCTAGGATCTCCTTGTACATATGTGCCATAGAATTGTGATCCTTCTTCTTCTTGGCATAGACATCAAAGTCATCTTCACTCTCCTTAGGTGCATTGATCATATTTAACCATTCTTCAATTGTAGACTTGTACCTTGTACCTTCAAACATCCATACTATCCTGCCATCTAGATCAGATTCTGAGGTTTTCTTCTTTCTGGCCCTGGTGGCAGCTTTGGGCAAGTTGCTTGTGGTGCTCCTGATGCCATTATCTAAGGTGCTAGAGGGACTAGTGCCCTCACTCATGTGAATCTGCTCCTCTGACTGGTTCTGGCTGTCACTTTGATCAGACATATTGAAATTACTGACTGCAGACCCTGTGAATAGATATAGATGAGATAGAGTGGATAAGCATCACAAAATCCAGAGGTTTTTGCAAAATAATGATTCAAAAACTTAGTTTTAGTTTTCCATAGAAAGCATTTCGGATCAACCGATTTGCAAACTCGGTGATGTCGAAGCAGCTTTTGGAACCTAAACTATTGAACTCGGTCAGACCGAGTCACAGTTTGGTGGCACCGAGACTGCTAGGGTTTCACAAAGTCCTGAACTTGGTCACACCGATTTGCAATTCTCGGTCGGACCGAGAATTACTTGTGCAATGGTCTTAGCCAAATCAGTGGAACCGAGTTTTACAACTCGGTGGTCCAAGATGGTTTTGGCGGAAACCTAACCCTAAATTTCCGATTCACTTCTAATCTAAGGATTGTTTTGAGTGGATAGAGTCATTTCAATCGTGGCAAGAATGTGCTAGGAATCAGACGGGGATAGCACTGTGATCGAGTCCATACCCTAGCTTGGCGATGAACTCGCTACGGCGGCAACAGCGGTGTTGAATTCCATTGACGGCGGCAGAGACCAGTGATAGGAGGCGGCTGGTGACGAAGTCGACGATCCGGAGACCTTGGAGGAAGAGCGAGCTATGCGCGGGCGAAGGGGTTTGGAGAAAGTTTTCCAAATTTTTGCCTGTGAGTATATATAGCCCCACCCTGTCGGTGTGACCGAGTGGAACAACTCGGTGGCACCGAGATGCATAACTATTGACAGTTACAGCAACTTGGTGAGACCAAAAAGTTCAAATCGGTTGCACCGAGATTGAAAACCTAGATCGACTTAGTGATCTTGGTATGACCGAAATGGAAGAATCAGTCAGACCAAAACGCACAAAGAAGTTTTGGAAGTTTAAGTCCATGACGAATCGGGGACTCTGAGTGCTCCTCACACAGAGTGGTTCGAATCTGACTTGATCAAATTTTGTGATGTAGCATGAATAGAGTTTGAGACAAGAAAAGCATAGATAGCTAGAGAAGGTTCTTAGGCATTCTTGTTCATCCACTTGGCAAAAGAAACCAATCAATCAAAGCAATGGGTGGATGTCCTCGAATGAGTTAAATATGCAACCAACATGCTCACACAATAAAATGGCAAATGGAATATGTGGCAAAGCATGCACAACCAATTCTAGCATCTATCAAACAATTGGCGATGACTAGGTCATCTATATATGAGTATATTGACTTAGGAGTCAAATGAGAACATTTGATCATAGGTCATACTCATCGTTTAAGCTCAAGTGGGGTTACCACTTTTACATAATGCATTGATGTGTTCACACCATTAGAGTTGCTTTGACTCAATTCTTAGAGTTACTCTCCCCCTAGATGTGAGATACCCCCTTAGAGGGATGAACTAACCTTGGGTTTTGTCGATGATGACTTCATGTAGGTGTTGAAGATGTGGATGCTCAATGTTGATGAAGATCATTTGGAGCAATCCTTTGGAGTGAGTTGCACTTTCAATACCTACACGGGTTAGTCCCACAAGGAACAAACAAGGATATCCATAGACATAGAGTGATGCACACATAAGATGATGTCCATGAAAGCATTAGGTTACCTTGTCCCTTGTCTTACCAACAAGAGGGTTTGTGACTCCTTGAACTAGTGCAAGATGTGGAAGTTGATTGCACTTGTTGTTGCCAAAATGATATGAGTGAAATATGTTGGCGGAGTCACCCTCAAGAACTCTCTAGTTTTTCTTCTTCGGGATCCACATCATCTTGATGGGAATCCTCGGAGTTGTAGTCGTACTCGATGAAGTAGAACTGGACGTTGTCTTGGGAACCCACTTGACCAAGGCCTTAGGAGCTTCTTCAAATGCATCAATCTCCTCTTAAAGCTTGTCCTTGCCTTTTTGCTTCTGGTCTTGTGGTGGAAGATCATCTTGAGCTTGCGTTCCCTTGAAGGAAGTAAGATCATACTTCTCTTGTTGAGGAACAAACTTCGTCTTGGGATATTGATCTTCTTCCCACTCAACTCCATTGGCATTGAACTTTCATTCAAAACCAACACCTTGGTTCTTACGGTGCCTTCCTTGCTTGCATACAATTTCCTCGAATTGCCTACTCCCGGCAAGACTCTTGTAAACACCTTTCTCTATAATTCCCTTCAATAAGCTATTTTCTTGTTCAAGTGTAACTTGGCTAAGAGAATCATTAGTGGAATCAAGAGAACTACTAGAAGCAACAATATTGGATTTAGCAAGATTATTGTTACTACTAGAGGAAGAATCTTTCTTGTTCTTGTTAATGGACTTGACTTGAGGCATGTAAGTTGATAAGAGTAAACGCTTGGCAATGTAAGAAGAACTTTTCTTATGGAGATCATCATTGATTGCCATTAAGAACTCATGCTCTTGCTCAAGGTTGAGCTTTTCAAAGCGTAACTTCTCATGAGCCCTTAAAAGTTCTCGATGATCTTCTAAGATAGTTTCATGAGCTAACTTAAGAGTGTTTAGTTCTTTAGTTAGAAGCTCAATCTTCTTCTTATCATTGTCATTCATTTTATCTTGATTAGCATGATTGATTGACGTTTCATCATAGTATTCATCACTAGAGTTGTCAACAAGTAAATCATCATCACCTAACAAGTCATCTTCATCATTATTGAAATCAACATACTCGGGGTGTGTTACCTTAGGGCCTTTAGCCATGAAGCATCTTCCAAGTCCTTCATTTGGTGAATCAAATATGTCGTAGGAGTTGGTTGACACAAGTGCTAGACCGGCAACACCTTCATCTTGAGTATGTTCGGAGTCGGAGTGATAGCTTCTCTCGGAGTGATGTTCAGAGTCGGAACCGGATACCCATTCACCAACATGAGCTTGATGTCTTCGTTTTGTGTAGCTCCTTGATGACTTGTCCTTCCTTTCCGAATCCTTGCTTCTCCGGGATTTTCTTCGTTCATAATGATCATCTCTACTCCTTCTCTCTCTTGGTGGTGATTCTTATCTTCTACTTCTTCTCTTGGGAGAATCTTCTCTTCTTTTGTAGGGTGTCGTACACTCATTGGAATAGTGTCCTGGTCTCCCACAATTGTAGCAATTGCGCTCTCGACTAGAAGATCTTTTGTCATTGTAGGACCTTGACTTGGAGCTTCTCTCTTTGCTTCTACTCTTGTAGAATTTGTTGAAGTTCTTCACCATTAAGCTCAATTCTTCATTGAAGGTTTGTCTCTCACTTGATGATGTAGGGGATTCACATGAGGCTTTGTAAGCACCACTTGACTTGTTGTGAAGTTCCTCCTTATCCTTGAGTGACATCTCATCAGCAACAATTCTTCCAATGACCTCCGTTGGCTTGAGATTCTTGTAATTTGGCATCATTTGGATCAATGTGCACACGGTATCATATTTTCCATCCAATGCTCTTAGGATCTTCTTGATGATGAATTTATCGGGCGTCTCTTCACTTCCTAAGCCCGCAATCTCATTTGTGATAAGAGCAAGCCTAGAGTACATTTTAGCGACACCTTCACCATCCTTCATTTTGAACTTGTCAAGTTGACTTTGGAGCACATCCAATTTGGATTCCTTGACGGAGTCGATACCTTCATGCATGTCAATCAAAGTATCCCAAATTTCCTTTGCATTCTCAAGACGGCTGATTTTGTTGAATTCTTCGGGGCACAATCCGTTGAAGAGGATATCACAAGCTTGAGCGTTGTATTGCAGCATCTTCAACTCATCCGCGCTAGCTTCACGGTTCGGTTCTCTCCCATCAAAGAATTCACCTTGCAAGCCAATACACACAATAGCCCAAACGGCGGGGTTATGTCCGAGAATATGCATTTTCATCTTATGCTTCCAACTAGCAAAATTTGTACCATCAAAGTAAGGACCTCTATGGTGATAATTTCCCTTGCTAGACGCCATACTCTCCTAGGTTGTGAAACCAAGGCTATGACCACCAAAAGCTATGGAAATCAAAGCAAATGGAGACCAAAGCTCTGATACCACTTGTAGGATCGGAAGTATGTCTAGAGGGGGGTGATTAGACTACTTGACCAATTAAAAACTTAACCTTTCCCAATTTTAGTCTTTGGCAGATTTTAGCTATCTTAGCACAAGTCAAGCAATCTTAACACAATTCAAGAAAGCATGCAAAGAGTATATGAGTAGCGGAAAGTAAAGCATGCAACTTGCAAGAATGTAAAGGGGAAGGGTTTGGAGAATTCAAACGCAATTGGAGACACGGATGTTTTTATCGTGGTTCGGATAGGTGGTGCTATCGTACATCCACGTTGATGGAGACTTCAACCCACGAAGGGTAATGGCTGCGCGGGTCCATGGAGGGCTCCACCCAAGAAGGGTCCACGAAGAAGCAACCTTGTCTATCCCACCATGGCCGTCGCCCACGAAGGACTTGCCTCACTAGCGGTAGATCTTCACTAAGTAGGCGATCTTCTTGCCCTTACAAACTCCTTGGTTCAACTCCACAATCTTGTCGGAGGCTCCCAAGTGACACCTAGCCAATCTAGGAGACACCACTCTCCAAGAAGTAACAAATGGTGTGTTGATGATGAACTCCTTGCTCTTGTGCTTCAAATGATAGTCTCCCCAACACTCAACTCTCTCTCACAGGATTTGGATTTGGTGGAAAGAAGATTTGAGTGGAAAGCAACTTGGGGAAGGCTAGAGATCAAGATTCATATGGTAGGAATGGAATATCTTGGCCTCAACACATGAGTAGGTGGTTCTCTCTCAGAAATGGTAAGTTGGAAGTGTAGGTTTGTTCTGATGGCTCTCTCCACGAATGAAGAGGAGGTGGAGGGGTATATATATAGCCTCCACACAAAATCTAACCGTTACACACAATTTACCAATCTCAGTGGGACCGAATCAACAAACTTGGTCAGACCGATATAGTAAACCTAGTGACCGTTAGGGTTTTCGGTGGGACCGACATGCAACTCGGTAGGACCGATATGGTTAGGGTTAGGGCATAACGTAATCTCGGTGAGACCGATTACACAAAATCGGTGAGACCGATTTTGGTAATAAGCTAACCAAAGAGTTGGTCAGGTAAACTCGGTGGGACCGGTTCGCTCATTTCGGTGGGACCGAAATGTTACGAAAAGGAAACAGAGAGTTTACATTGCAATCTCAGTGGAACTGATCGCTCATATTGGTGAGACCGAAACGTTACGAAGGGAAACAGAGAGATTACAATCCCATCTCGGTGAGACCGAGATCCCTATTGGTGAGACCGATTTGCCTAGGGTTTGTGGCAGTGGCTATGACATCTGAACTCGGTGGCTCCGGGTAGAAAGAATCGGTGGGGCCGAGTTTGACTTTTGGTTTGGGTCATATATGGATATGAGAAAGTAGTTGAGGGTTTTTGCGGCATATCACTAAGCACTGTGGAGCAAGAAACTCATTAAGCAACACCTCATCCCTCCTTGATAGTATTGGCTTTTCCTATAGACTCAATGTGATCTTGGATCACTAAAATATAAAATGTAGAGTCTTGAGCTTTTGAGCTTGAGCCAAACCTTTTATCCTTAGTATTTTGAGGGATCCACTTTCCTTATCCATGCCATGCCATTCATTGAGCTTTTCCTGAAATGTTCATCTTGGAATGATGTTAGCTCAATGAGTTATATGTTGTTAGGAATTACCAAAACCACCTAGGGATAGTTGCACTTTCACTAACCATAGTATGAAACTAATGGATCCAAATCAGCCCCTTACGAAGCAATGCATAAACTAGGGTTTAAGCTTCTATCACTCTAGCAACCCATCATCTACTTATTACTTCCCAATGCCTTCCTCTAGGCCCAAATAATGGTGAAGTGTCATGTAGTTGACGTTCACATAACACCACTAGAGGAGAGACAACATACATCTCATCAAAATATCGAACGAATACCAAATTCACATGACTACTAATAGCAAGACTTCACCCATGTCCTCAGGAACAAACATAACTACTCACAAAGCATATTCATGTTCATGATCCGAGGAGTATTAATATGCATTAAGGATCTGAACATATGATCTTCCACCAAGTAAAGCAATTAGCATCAACTACAAGGAGTAATCAACACTACTAGCAACCCACAGGTACCAATTTGTGGTTTTGATACAAGATTGGATACAAGAGATGAACAAGGGTTTTGAGAGGAGATGGTGCTAATGAAGATGTTGAGGGAGATTGATCCCCTCCCAATGAGAGGATCGTTGGTGATGACGATGGTGATGATTTCCCCCTCCCGGAGGGAAGTTTCCCCGGCAGAACAGCTTCGCCGGCGCCCTAGATTGGTTCCGCCAAGGTTCCGCCTCGTGGTGGCGGAGTTTCGTCCTGTAAGCTAGCCTCTGATTTTTTTCCAGGGTAAAAGCCTTCATATAGCAGAAGATGGGCACTGGAGGGCCACCAGGGGGCCCAGGAGACAGGGGCGCGCCCAGTAGGGGTGGGCGCGCCCCCCACCCTCCTGGCCAGGGTGTGGGCCCCCTCTGGTGTTTTCTTCGCTCAACAATTCTTATTAATTCCAAAAATAACTTCCGTGGAGTTTCAGGATTTTTGGAGCTATGCAGAATAGGTTTCCAATATTTTCTCCTTTTCCAGCCAGAATCCCAGCTGTCGGCATTCCCCCTCTTCATGGTAAACCTTGGAAAATATGAGAGAATAGACATAAGTATTGAGACATAATGTGTAATAATAGCCCATAATGCAATAAATATTGATATAAAAGCATAATGCAAAATGGACGTATCAGTGATGGGGGAGTATAAACTTTACCATTCTGTTTGGGAACCGCCTATAATGTTTGTAGCATGGAAGATATCGAGATCTCATAGTTCTCATGTTGACAGTGAAAGTATACCGCTCAAAACGTTATTCATCTCTATTTCAAAATCGAGCTCTGGCACCTCTACAAATCCCTGCTTCCCTCTACGAAGGGCCTATCTATTTACTTTTATGTTGAGTCATCACCCTCTTATTAAAAAGCACCTGCTGAAGAGCACCGTTGTCATTTGCATGCATTACTATTAGTTTATATTGGGTATGACTATGACTGGATCTCTTTTACCATGAATTACAATGTTTAGTCAGTCCTTGATCTTTAAAGGTGCTCTGCATTTATGTTTTTCGGTCTCAGAAAGGGCTAGCGAGATACCATCTTGTCATGTCATATTATGATTGTTTTGAGAAAGTGTTGACATCCGAGATTTATTATTATTGCTCGCTAGTTGATTATGCCATTGATATGAGTAAACATGAGACCTAAGTGTTATTGTGAATATGGTTAGTTCATAATCTTTGCTGAAAACTTGAATCCTGGCTTTACATATTTACAACAACAAGAGCAAACATAGTTTGTAAAAGTTTTTCTTTATCATTTTCAGTTTGTCAACTGAATTGCTTGAGGACAAGCAAAGGTTTAAGCTTGGGGGAGTTGATACGTCTCCGTCGTATCTACTTTTCCAAACACTTTTGCCCTTGTTTTGGACTCTAACTTGCATGATTTGAATGGAAATAACCCGGACTGACGTTGTTTTCAGCAGAACTATCATGGTGTTATTTTTGTGCAGAAATAAAAGGTCTCGGAATGACCTGAAAATCCATGGAGCAACTTTTCAGATTTAATAAAAAATACTAGCAAAAGAAATAGCATCAGGGGGCCCACACCTTGTCCACGAGGGTGGGGGGCGTGCCACTCCCCCTGGGCGCGCCCCCTGCCTCGTGGGCCCCATGGATGTCCACTGACCTCAACTCCAACTCCATATATTTGCTTTCACGGAGAAAAAATCAGAGAGAAAGTTTCATCGCGTTTTACGATAAGGAGCCGCCGCCAAGCCCTAATCTCTCTCGGGAGGGCTGATCTATAGTCTATTGGGGGCTCCGGAGAGGGGGATTCGTCGTTGTCGTCATCATCAACCATCCTCCATCACCAATTTCATGATGCTCATCGCTGTGCGTGAGTAATTCCATCGTAGGCTTGCTGGACGGTGATGGGTTGGATGAGATTTATCATGTAATCAAGTTAGTTTTGTTAGGGTTTAATCCCTAGTATCCACTATGTTCTGAGATTGATGTTGCTATGACTTTGATATGCTTAATGCTTGTCACTAGGGCCCGAGTGCCATGATTTCAGATATGAACCTATTATGTTTTCATGAATATATGTGAGTTCTTGATCCTATCTTGCAAGTCTATAGTCAACTATTATGTGTTATGATCCGACAACCCAGAAGTGACAATAATCGGGATACTTCTCGGTGATGATCGTAGTTTGAGGAGTTCATGTATTCACTCAGTGCTAATGCTTTGGTCCGGTACTCTATTAAAAGGGGGGCTTAATATCCTTAGTTTCCATTAGGACCCCGCTACCACGGGAGGGTAGGACAAAAGATGTCATGCAAGTTCTTTTCCATAAGCACCTATGACTATATTTGGAATACATGCCTACATTACATTGATGAGTTGGAGCTAGTTCTGTGTCACCCTATGTTATAACTATTACATGACGAATCGCATCCGACATAATTATCCATCACTGATCCAATGACTATGAGCTTTTCACATATTGTGCTTTGCTTATTTACTTTACCGTTGTTACTGTTACAATTACTACAAAACTGCTACAGTTACTTTTATCACTGTTACCATTACTTCCATACTACTTTACTACTAAATACTTTGCTGCAGATACTAAGTTATCCAGGTGTGGCTGAATTGACAACTCAACTACTAATACTTGAGAATATTCTTTGGCTCCCCTTGTGTCGAATCACTAAATTTGGGTTGAATACTCTACCCTCGAAAACTGTTGCGATCCCCTATACTTGTGGGTTATTAGGCAACACACGGACTGTTGTAACCACGGGCCTCTTGTGGGCCGTATGATCCATGGGCCTTCTACGGGTCGTAGGATCTATTGGTCTTCTATACGGGCCGTAGGATCCATGGGCCTTCTATAGGCCGTAGGATCCATGGGCCTTCTACGGGCCGTACGATCCATGGGCCTTCTACGGGCCATACGATCCATTGGTCTTCTACAGGCCATAGGATCCATGGGACTTCTAAGGGGCGTATAATCATTTCGCCACATCATGGGCCGTACTATTCGTGGACCATAACGGGCCGTTAATATGACGTATTTGATAACTCTATGAAAACAACCCAACGGGTTATTTTTGACATGAAAATGGCCCAACATATTAACGGGCCACAAACAGGCCGACTGTAACCACGGGCTGAATTTGGCCCACTAGCAGAAAATGACAGTAACGGGCCGTAAGTAACCGAATGCTGGAAGTGAGCCCAATAATAAATGGGCCCTGAGAAGTCCGAAAGATAACATGGGCTGGAAATGGCCCAATGGAATAATGAGTCGTTAATGGGTATAAAGTGATACATTATTCATTACGGGCCAGTTTCACCACAGGTCATTAATGGGCCAAGAGTTACAAAGGGCCTCATATGGGCCGAAAGACGTCATGGGCCATACATGGGTCGGAAGTTATAACGGGCTGGAATCATATTGGACGGCCCAGATGACGCTACTGGGCCTAATTCGGATAGGTCGTAACGGGCCCTGGGTTAGCGGGCTATAAATGGGCTATATGCGAACAGGCCGTTAATAGGCTTTCCGTGGGCCGGCCCGCCACCTTTTGACCAAGTCAAACGGGCCGGCCTTTTAACAAGAATGGGCCTCTGTTGGGCCGTGCAAAGTGTCGACGTATCATAGGCGCCTTCGGTCCAATGAGTGGATGACATCTATCCCAACGGTGAGCCGACACGTGTTTCTTCCAGCCAATGATGATTTTACATGTGGAAAATCCCCATTGGTCGGGGCTGTTAACGGGTTATCGGATCCAAAACCGGACCTGATAGCTTAACAGCGTTCCGTTACGGTGGATGCCACATGTTGGTCACCTTTGACGAAAGAACTTCTGTGACGCGCGATTTATCATCATGGAAGTGGACACTTCCGTGATGATAATTTTGGTAATGTCATGGAACACTTCTACGACAGCACATGTATGACTATCTTGATTCTGTCATAAAATCGTCATGGATGTACATGCATGACAGAAAATGTCACCTACTGTGACAAATACGTATCATCATGGAAGTGTATTTTTTTGTAGTGCACCCCACTGGTCTCTGCCCTTGATGCACAGACTACTCCTGTATCTCTTGATGCTCTCTATGGATAGATGGCGAACTTCGATCAAAGGGTCGAGTTGCTGCAAGGGACCAACTCCAGCTTCAATTCTTTGGCTAACATGGTTGTGCGAGGGCACAGACGTGGCCATGGAGCTCCTCGTGGTCGCGGCACAGGCCGTGGCAGCAGCAACACAAGGGGCGGTAGCAGCACCAGCAGCAGCAACAACGCCCATCCCTTCAACAACAACAACAACAACAACAGGGGTGGATGTACGGGCAACATCAACAACAACCGCCCCACTTGCCAGATCTGCGGCAAGTTAGGACATACGGCCATGGACTGCTGGTACCGCTTCACCGACAACTACCTTCCAGAAGAGAAGTCAGCAGGCACCGATAATTTGTCCTCCTATGGGGTGGCCACCAACTGGTACGCCGACAGTGGGGCGACCAACCACATCCCGGAGAGCTAGAGAAGCTCACCGTCCGCGATAACTACCGCGGAACTGATCAAATCCACACCGCTGATGGTTCAGGTATGGACATAACCCATTTTGGTTATTCAGTCATTAACACTCTTAATGATCAAATTCATCTCAGAAATATCTTGCATGTTCCCACCGCATCTAAAAATCTCCTTTCAGTGCAACAAGTTGCTGTTGACAATCATGCTTATCTTGTGTTTTGACCTACCTTTTTTGTGATTAATGACCAAACAACGGGGAGAATTCGCTATCAAGGAAGATGTAGGGGCAGCCTCTATCCATTGATTCCAAATAGGACGTCGAATAAACAAGCCTTTGGTGCCATGAAGCTATCTCCAACACGGTGGCACGATCGTCTTGGTCATCTGTCTTTTTCTATTGTTCAAAGTGTGCTTAGGAATAATAAGCTCCCTTGTCATGGAGAGCTAAATCTTGAGACTGTTTGTGATTCTTGCCAAAGAGCAAAGAGTCATCAGTTGCCTTATCAAGTGTCCACAAGTGTGTCTATTGTTCCTCTTGAATTAGTGTTTTCTGATGAATGGGGTGATGCTCCTATTTCTGTTGGTAAACACAAATATTATGTTAGTTTCATCGATGATTACAGTAAATTCACTTGGATCTACCTCATTAAAAATAAATCTAATGTTTTTGAGGTTTTTATAATTTCCAAGCACATGTTGAACGGAATTTGGCCGAAAAATTCTCGATGTCCAATCCAATTGGGGCGGTGAATACGAGAAACTAAACCCTTTCTTTCAAAATATCGGGATCTCACATCATGTCTCTTGTCCTCACACACATCAACCAAATGGGTCGGTAGAGAGAAAGCACCGTCAAATTGTCGAAGTCGGTCTCGCTCTCCTAGCAAATGCATCCATGCCACTAAAATTCTGGGATGAAGCCTTCTTAGCGCCACCTATCTTATTAATATTCTGCCAAGTAGTGTCATCAACTTCGACATTCCCTTTGAACGCCTATTTCACACCAAGCCTAATTATGCATCGCTTTGTGTCTTTGGTTGCGCATGTTGGCCTAACTTGCGCCCATACAACACTCGCAAATTATCCTTCTGCTCCAAGCAATGTGTTGTTTTAGGCTATAGTCCTCGTCACAAAGGAGTTAAATGGCTTGATGTCTCCACATGTCGCATTTATATTTCTCATGACGTTGTATTTGATGAGACTCTTTTTCCTTTTGCTCCGCTTCATCCCAATGCAGAAGCTCTTCTTAGGAAAGAAATCTACCTCCTACCAGAATCTCTCCAAAATTCGCCGTCCTTTGATCATGGGGGTGCTAATAACTATGATGATCAAAATATTGTTGGAAATATGCCCTAGAGGCAATAATAAAAGTATTATTATATTTCATTGTTCATGATAATTGTCTTTTATTCATGCTATAACTGTATTATCCGGAAATCGTAATACACGTGTGAATACATAGACCACAATATGTCCCTAGTGAGCCTCTAGTTGACTAGCTCGTTGTGATCAACACATAGTCATGGTTTCCTGGCTATGGACATTGGATGTCGTTGATAACGGGATCACATCATTAGGAGAATGATGTGATGGACAAGACCCAATCCTAAGCATAACACAAAGATTGTGTAGTTCGTTTGCTAGAGCTTTGCCAATGTCAAGTATCTCTTCCTTTGACCATGAGAGCGTGTAACTCCTGGATACCGTAGGAGTGCTTTGGGTGTATCAAACGTCACAACGTAACTGGGTGACTATAAAGGTGCACTACAGGTATCTCCGAAAGTATCTATTGTTTTATGCGGATCGAGACTGGGATTTGTCACTCCGTATGACGGAGAGGTATCTCTGGGCCCACTCGGTAATGCATCATCATAATGAGCTCAAGGTGACCAAGATGTTGGCCATGGGATCATGCATTACGGTACGAGTAAAGTGACTTGCCGGTAACGAGACTGAACAAGGTATTGGGATACCGATGATCGAGTCTCGGGCAAGTAACGTACCGATTGACAAAGGGAATTGTATACAGGGTTTGATCGAATCCTCGACATCGTGGTTCAATCGATGAAATCATCGAGGAGCATGTGGGAGCCAACATGGGTATCCAGACCCCGCTGTTGGTTATTGCCCGAGAGTGGTCTCGGTCATGTCTGCATGTCTCCCGAGCCCGTAGGGTCTACACACTTAAGGTTCGGTGACGCTAGGGTTGTTAGGAAGACTAGTATGTGACTACCGAATGTTGTTCGGAGGCCCGGATGAGATCCCGGACGTCACGAGGAGTTCTGGAATGGTCCGGAGGTAAATTTTTATATATGGGAAGTTGTTAAACGGGCACCGGAAAGTTTCGGGGTCATACCGGTATTGTACCGGGACCACCAGAAGGGTTCCGGGGGTCCACCGGAGGGGCCACCCCTCCTGGGGGGCCACTTGGGCTGCGTGGGGATAGCAGCCAGCCCCTAGTGGGCTTGGCGCGCCCCCCTTGGGCCCATGCGCCTAGGGTTGGGGGGGAAACCCTAAAGGGGGCGCACCCCCTTGCTTGGGGGGCAAGCCCCCCACCCCTTGGCCGCCGCCCCCCTAGGGTTTTCCCTAGAGGGCCGGCCCCCCTTGCCCTTTCCCCTATATATAGAGGGGTGAGGGGAGGGCTGTAACACACCACAAGCCAAGGTGCAGCCCTTCCCCTCCCCAACACCTCTCCTCCTCCGTACGTGCTTGGCGAAGCCCTGTCGGAATACTGCCGCATCAACTGCACCACACCGTCGTGCTGCCGTTGGAGCTTCCTTCCTCAACCTCTCCTTCCTCCTTGCTGGATCAAGACGGAGGAGACGTCTCCCGTCCCGTACGTGTGTTGAACACGGAGGTGCTGTCCGTTCAGCACTAGGACATCGGTGATCCGAATCACGTTCGAGTACGACTCCATCATCACCATCCCCTTGGCAAGCTTCCGCTCGTGATCTACAAGTGGTATGTAGATGCAAACTCTCTCCCTTGACTCGTTGCTTAGATGAACTCATAGATGGATCTTGGTGAAACCGTAGGAAAATTTTTAATTTTCTGCAACGTTCCCCAACAGTGGTATCAGAGCCAGGTTTATGCGTAGTTCTCTTTGCACGAGTAGAACACAATTTTGTTGTGGGCGTGGATCTTGTCAACTTGCTTGCCTCTACTAGTCTTTTCTTGCTTCAGCGGTATTGTGGGATGAAGCGGCCCGGACCAACCTTACACGTACGCTTACGTGAGACCGGTTCCACCTATTAACATGCACTAGTTGCATAAGGTGGCTGGCGGGTGTCTGTCTCTCCCACTTTAGTTGGAGCGGATTCGATGAAAAGGGCCCTTATGAAGGGTAAATAGAAGTTGACAAAATCACGTTGTGGTTATTCGTAGGTAAGAAAACGTTCTTGCTAGAACCCAATTGCAGCCACGTAAAAGATGCAACAACAATTAGAGGACGTCTAACTTGTTTTTGCAGCGATTGATCATGTGATGTGATATGGCCAGAAGTTGTGATGAATGATGAATTGTGATGTATGAGATCATGTTCTTGTAATAGGATTCACGACTTGCATGTCGATGAGTATGACAACCGGCAGGAGCCAAAGGAGTTGTCTTTATTTTTGTATGACCTGCGTGTCATTGAAGAACGCCATGTAACTTACTTTACTTTATTGCTAAACGCGTTAGTCATAGAAGTAGAAGTAGTCGTTGGCGTGACAACTTCATGAAGACACGATGATGGAGATCATGATGATGGAGATCATGGTGTCATGCCGGTGACAAGATGATCATGGAGCCCCGAAGATGGAGATCAATGGAGCTATATGATATTGGCCATATCATGTCACAACTATATAATTACATGTGATGTTTATTATGTTTTATGCATCTTGTTTACTTAGGACGACGGTAGTAAATAAGATGATCCCTTACAAAATTTCAAGAAGTGTTCTCCCCTAACTGTGCACCGTTGCTACAGTTCGTCGCTTCTAAGCACCACGTGATGATCGGGTGTGATGGATTCTTACGTTCACATACAACGGGTGTAAGACAGTTTTACACAGCGAAAACACTTAGGGTTAACTTGATGAGCCTAGCATGTGCAAACATGGCCTCGGAACACGGAGACCGAAAGGTCGAACACGAGTCATATGGAAGATACGATCAACATGAAGATGTTCACCGACGATGACTAGTCCGTCTCACGTGATGATCGGACACGGGCTAGTCGACTCGGATCATGTAACACTTAGATAACCAAAGGGATGTCTAATCTGAGTGGGAGTTCATAATTTGATTAGAACTTAATTATCATGAACTTAGTCTAAAACCTTTGCAAATATGTCTTGTAGATCAAATGGCCAACGCTCATGTCAACATGAACTTCAACGCGTTCCTAGAGAAAACCAAGCTGAAAGATGATGGCAGCAACTATACGGACTGGGTCCGGAACCTGAGGATCATCCTCATAGCTGCCAGGAAACAATATGTCCTAGAAGGACCGCTAGGTGACGCTCCCGTCCCAGAGAACCAAGACATTATGAATGCTTGGCAGTCTCGTGCTGATGATTACTCCCTCGTTCAGTGCGGCATGCTTTACAGCTTAGAACCGGGGCTCCAAAAGCGTTTTGAGCATCACAGAGCATATGAGATGTTCGAAGAGCTGAAACTAGTTTTTCAAGCTCACGCCCCGGTCGAGAGATATGACATCTCCGACAAGTTCTATAGTTGTAAGATGGAGGAAAATAGTTCTGTCAGTGAGCACATACTCAAGATGTCTGGGTTGCACAACCGTATGACCCAGCTGAATATTAACCTCCCTGATGAGGCAGTCATTGACAGAATCCTTCAGTCGCTCCCACCAAGCTACAAGATCTTTGTGATGAACTACAACATGCAGGGGATGGAAAAGACCATTCCTGAAGTGTTCTTGATGGTGAAGTCAGCAGAGGCTGAAATCAAGAAAGGACATCAAGTGTTGATGGTCAATAAGACCACTAAGTTCAAGAAGGGCAAGGGTAAGAAGAACTTCAAGAAGGACGGCAAGGAGGTTGCCGCGCCCGGTAAGCCAGTTGCCGGGAAGAAGTCAAAGAATGGACCCAAGCCTGAGACTGAGTGCTTTTATTGCAAGGGGAAGGGTCACTGGAAGCGGAACTGCCCCAAATACTTAGCGGATAAGAAGGCCGGCAACACCAAAGGTATATTTGATATACATGTAATTGATGTGTACCTTACCAATACTCGTAGTAACTCCTGGGTATTTGATACCGGTGCCGTTGCTCATATTTGTAACTCACAGCAGGAGCTGCGGAATAAACGGAGACTGGCAAAGGACGAGGTGACGATGCGCGTCGGGAATGGTTCCAGAGTCGATGTGATCGCCGTCGGCACGCTGCCTCTACATTTACCTACGGGATTAGTTTTGAACCTTAATAATTGTTATTTAGTGCCAAGTTTGAGCATGAACATTGTATCTGGATCTCGTTTAATACGAGATGGCTACTCATTTAAGTCCGAGAATAATGGTTGTTCGATTTATATGAGAGATATGTTTTATGGTCATGCTCCGATGGTCAATGGTTTATTCTTAATGAATCTCGAGCGTAATATTACACATGTTCATAGTGTAGATGCCAAAAGATGTAAAGTTGATAACGATAGTCCCACATACTTGTGGCACTGCCGCCTTGGTCACATTGGTGTGAAGCGCATGAAGAAGCTCCATGCTGATGGACTTTTAGAGTCTCTTGATTATGAATCATTTGACACATGCGAACCATGCCTCATGGGAAAAATGACCAAGACTCCATTCTCCGGAACAATGGAGCGAGCAACCAACTTGTTGGAAATCATACATACCGATGTGTGCGGTCCAATGAGCGTTGAGGCTCGCGGAGGATATCGTTATGTTCTCACTCTCACTGATGACTTAAGTAGATATGGGTATGTCTACTTAATGAAACACAAGTCTGAGACCTTTGAAAAGTTCAAGGAATTTCAGAATGAGGTGGAGAATCAACGTGACCGAAAGATAAAGTTCCTACGATCAGATCGTGGAGGAGAATATTTAAGTCACGAATTTGGCACACACTTAAGGAAATGTGGAATCGTTTCACAACTCACGCCGCCTGGAACACCTCAGCGAAACGGTGTGTCCGAACGTCGTAATCGCACTTTATTGGATATGGTGCGGTCTATGATGTCTCTTACCGATTTACCGCTATCATTTTGGGATACGCTCTAGACACAGCTACATTCACTTTAAATAGGGCACCATCTAAATCCATTGAGACGACACCGTATGAATTATGGTTTGGGAAGAAACCTAAGCTGTCGTTTCTAAAAGTTTGGGGAGGCGATGCTTATGTCAAGAAACTTCAACCTGAAAAGCTCGAACCCAAGTCGGAAAAATGCGTCTTCATAGGATACCCCAAGGAAACTGTAGGGTGTACCTTCTACTTAAGATCCGAAGGCAAGATCTTTGATGCCAAAAACGGATGCTTTCTGGAAAAAGAGTTTCTCTCGAAAGAAGTAAGTGGGAGGAAAGTAGAACTCGATGAAGTACTACCTCTCGAACGGGAAAGTGGTGCAGCTCAGGAAAATGTTCCTGTGATGCCCACACCAACTGAAGAGGAAACCAATGATGATGATCAAGGTACTTCGGATCAAGTTGCTACTGAACTTCGTAGGTCCACAAGGACACGTTCCGCACCAGAGTGGTACGGCAACCCTGTCCTGGAAATCATGTTGTTAGACAACGGTGAACCTTCGAACTATGAAGAAGCGATGGCGGGCCCAGATTCCAACAAATGGCTACAAGCCATGAAATCCGAGATAGACTCCATGTATGAAAACAAAGTACGGACTTTGACAGACTTGTCCAATGATCGGCGAGCGATAGAAAACAAATGGATCTTTAAGAAGAAGACGGACGCGGATGGCAATGTTACCATCTATAAAGCTCGACTTGTCGCTAAGGGTTATCGACAAGTTCAAGGGATTGACTACGACGAGACATTCTCTCCCGTAGCGAAGCTGAAGTCCGTCCAAATCATGTTAGCAATTGCTGCATACTATGATTATGAGATATGGCAGATGGACGTCAAAACGGCATTCCTTAACGGGCATCTTAAGGAAGAACTGTATATGATGCAGCCAGAAGGTTTTGTCGATCCTAAGAACGCTAACAAAGTATGCAAGCTCCAGCGATCCATTTATGGGCTGGTGCAAGCATCTCGGAGTTGGAATATTCGCTTTGATGAGATGATCAAAGCGTTTGGGTTTATGCAGACTTATGGAGAAGCCTGCGTTTACAAGAAAGTGAGTGGGAGCTCTGTAGCATTTCTCATATTATATGTAGATGACATACTCTTGATGGGAAATAATATAGAATTTCTGGACAGCATTAAGGCCTACTTGAACAAATGTTTTTCAATGAAGGACCTTGGAGAAGCTGCTTATATATTAGGCATCAAGATATATAGAGATAGATCGAGATGCCTCATAGGTCTTTCACAAAGCACATACCTTGATAAGATTTTGAAAAAGTTCAAAATGGATGAGTCCAAGAAAGGGTTCTTGCCTATGTTACAAGGTGTGAGATTGAGCTCAGCTCAGTCACCGACCACGGCAAAAGATAAAGAAGAGATGAGTGTCATCCCCTATGCTTCAGCCATAGGATCTATTATGTATGCCATGCTGTGTACCAGACCTGATGTAAACCTTGCCGTAAGTTTGGTAGCAAGATACCAGAGTAATCCCGGCAAGGAACACTGGACAGCGGTCAAGAATATCCTGAAGTACCTGAAAAGGACAAAGGACATGTTTCTCGTTTATGAAGGTGACGAAGAGATCGTCGTAAAGGGTTACGTCGATGCTAGCTTCGACACAGATCTGGATGACTCTAAGTCACAAACCGGATACGTGTATATGTTGAATGGTGGAGCAGTAAGCTGGTGCAGCTGCAAGCAGAGCGTCGTGGCGGGATCTACATGTGAAGCGGAGTACATGGCAGCCTCGGAGGCAGCGCATGAAGCTATTTGGGTGAAGGAGTTCATCACCGACCTAGGAGTCATACCCAATGCGTCGGGGCCAATCAAACTCTTCTGTGACAACACTGGAGCTATTGCCCTTGCCAAGGAGCCCAGGTTTCACAAGAATACCAGGCACATCAAGCGTCGTTTCAACTCCATCCGTGAAAATGTTCAAGATGGAGACATAGAAATTTGCAAAGTACATACGGATCTGAATGTCGCAGATCCGCTGACTAAACCTCTCTCGCGAGCAAAACATGATCAACACCAGAACTCTATGGGTGTTCGATTCATCACAATGTAACTAGATTGGTGACTCTAGTGCAAGTGGGAGACTGTTGGAAATATGCCATAGAGGCAATAATAAAAGTATTATTATATTTCATTGTTCATGATAATTGTCTTTTATTCATGCTATAACTGTATTATCCGGAAATCGTAATACACGTGTGAATACATAGACCACAATATGTCCCTAGTGAGCCTCTAGTTGACTAGCTCGTTGTGATCAACAGATAGTCATGGTTTCCTGGCTATGGACATTGGATGTCGTTGATAACAGGATCACATCATTAGGAGAATGATGTGATGGACAAGACCCAATCCTAAGCATAGCACAAAGATCGTGTAGTTTGTTTCCTAGAGCTTTGCCAATGTCAAGTATCTCTTCCTTTGACCATGAGAGCGTGTAACTCCTGGATACCGTAGGAGTGCTTTGGGTGTATCAAACGTCACAACGTAACTGGGTGACTATAAAGGTGCACTACAGGTATCTCCGAAAGTATCTATTGTTTTATGCGGATCGACACTGGGATTTGTCACTCCGTATGACGGAGAGGTATCTCTGGGCCCACTCGGTAATGCATCATCATAATGAGCTCAAGGTGACCAAGATGTTGGCCACGGGATCATGCATTACGGTACGAGTAAAGTGACTTGCCGGTAACGAGACTGAACAAGGTATTGGGATACCGACGATCGAGTCTCGGGCAAGTAACGTACCGATTGACAAAGGGAATTGTATACAGGGTTTGATCGAATCCTCGACATCGTGGTTCAACCGATGAAATCATTGAGGAGCATGTGGGAGCCAACATGGGTATCCAGACCCCGCTGTTGGTTATTGCCCGAGAGTGGTCTCGGTCATGTCTGCATGTCTCCCGAGCCCGTAGGGTCTACACACTTAAGGTTCGGTGACGCTAGGGTTGTTAGGAAGACTAGTATGTGACTACCGAATGTTGTTCGGAGTCCCGGATGAGATCCCGGACGTCACAAGGAGTTCCGGAATGGTCCGTAGGTAAAGTTTTATATATGGGAAGTTGTTAAACGGGCATCGGAAAGTTTCGGGGTCATACCGGTATTGTACCGGGACCACGGGAAGGGTTCCGGGGGTCCACCGGGAGGGGCCACCCCTCCTGGGGGGCCACTTGGGCTGCGTGGGGATAGCAGCCAGCCCCTAGTGGGCTTGGCGCCCCCCTTGGGCCCATGCGCCTAGGGTTGGGGGGGAACCCTAAAGGGGGCGCACCCCCTTGCTTGGGGGGCAAGCCCCCCACCCCTTGGCCGCCGCCCCCCCTAGGGTTTTCCCTAGAGGGCCGGCCCCCCTTGCCCTTTCCCCTATATATAGAGGGGTGAGGGGAGGGCTGCAACACACCACAAGCCAAGGTGCAGCCCCTCCCCTCCCCAACACCTCTCCTCCTCCGTACGTGTTTGGCGAAGCCCTGTCGGAATACTGCCGCATCAACTGCACCACGCCGTCGTGCTGCCGTTGGAGCTGCCTTCCTCAACCTCTCCTTCCTCCTTGCTGGATCAAGACGGAGGAGACGTCTCCCGTCCCGTATGTGTGTTGAACGCGGAGGTGCTGTCCGTTCAGCACTAGGACATCGGTGATCCGAATCACGTTCGAGTACGACTCCATCATCACCATCCCCTTGGCAAGCTTCCGCTCGTGATCTACAAGTGGTATGTAGATGCAAACTCTCTCCCTTGACTCGTTGCTTAGATGAACTCATAGATGGATCTTGGTGAAACCGTAGGAAAAATTTTAATTTTCTGCAACGTTCCCCAACAAATATGGCATGTGTTACTGACCAACCTGCTGCAGGAAGAAATGCAGGAGATGCAGAGGACGCAGAAAAAAATCTGGGCGAAAGTCTCGTCGAAAACAGGTTAAATTTGGCAAGAAACGATCCATTATTTTATATGTTGGAGATTAAGGACACGGAGATGATCCCGGCGCACGATCCCAGACTGATCCGTGCCCGCGATCCCAGGCGGATCGCCTTACAGCAGCTGCAACGGGCAACACAGAGGCTGTAATCCCGAGCCGCACGAGCGAGCAATCACGAGACGCCACGCGAGCCACGCGGGCTGCTGTCGATCTCTCGTCCGACAGCGCGCGAGTGCACGTCACGTCGTCCGGGCCCGCTGCCTCTCCAAGCGCCAACGGCGCCTCGCCACATGGGCCACCTGGGCCTGACTCGCCTGCGACAAACGCCAGCAGCAGCAGCAGCAAGGACTTTTTCACTTTTCTGACCCTTTCAACAAACTTTGTCACAAATGAACTCGATGTGAAAGTATTTCATGATCTGACCCTTTTAGCAACGCCACAGCCCGCGGCATTTCTGCCCAACATAGAAACGCTGAGGTAGCTAGCGTTTCTGACCAAGAAGAAATGCCAAGGTAGCTAGCGTTTCTCACCAAGACGAAACGTCAAAGGCGCTGGTGTTGCTGTCCATAACTGAAATGCCAAGGGACCATGGCGGTGCTCCCTTAACAAATAAGTGACAATAAAAAGAACTTGCTCCAAACATCACACACTTTGGCGTTTCATACTTGGGAACAAACGCCACACATGCTGGCGTTCCCAGCAACGCCACAAGGGCTGGCGTTTTTACATTGAAACCTAGCTATTTGACCAGGCCAGCAACGATGGCTAGTTCGGCGTTTTTAAATAGAGCAGAAACGCCACGGCTAGTGGCGTTACCAAAAGGGTTAGATCGTGAAATAGTTTTTGAAGGAGTTCATTTTGTGCCAAGATTTGCTGAGAAGGTCAAAACAGTGAAAAAGCCCCAGCAGCAACAGGCTGGGTGGATCGGCGACTTTGGGATTGCCCGCGCCTGTCAGCCAGGTGGGCGCTGGATCTCCTGCGACTGATTGCCAGGTGGGCTCCGGATCTTCTACAGCTGGTCTAGATCAGCCTCTACTAGAGTTATTGTTCGAGGGCGTACACGCTCTCAATCTGGCATTTCAAAGCCGCTACTTCCATCGGATGGTACAATACTCTATGAGAACAAAAATTTAAAGTCAAGTATGCATCTTTTTGTGCAACAGGAGAACCGCAAAATGTGCAAGAAGCCTTGAACAGTACGAATTGGAGAAAGGCTATGGATGTTAAGCATTCATCATTGATGAAAAATAAGACGTGGCACTTAGTTCCAGCTAGCCGTGAAAAAATGTGTTATTGATTGTAAATGGGTTTATAGAATAAAAAAGAAAGTTGATGGTAGTATAGACAGATATAAAGCTAGATTAGTAGCACAAGGATTTAATTAAAGGTATGGAATAGATTATGAGGACAAATTTAGTCCTGTAGTTAAAGCTGCTACTATCAGACTTGTTTTGTCTATTGTTGTATCCAGGAGATGGAGTTTAAGGCAGCTAGATGTGCAGAACATGTTCCTTCATGGTGTTATGGAAGAAGAAGTCTACATGAGACAACCACCTGGTTATGAAGACAAAAACTCACCCTTTCATGTGTGCAAGCTAGATAAAGCCATCAATGGACTCAAGCAATCTCTAAGAGCATGGTACTCCCGTTTAAGCTCAAAACTGCAGGAATTGGGCTTTGCTCCTTCAAAGGCTGACACCTCCTTATTTATCTTTAACAAGTCTAGGATGACAATATTTGTGCTCATATATGTTGATGACATCATTGTAACTAGCTCCTCTCAAGAAGCAGTTTCAGCATTGTTGCAGGACTTGAGCTCTAGCTTTGCACTAAAGGACTTGGGAGATTTACACTTCTTCCTTGGGATCGAGGTAAAGAAAATTCAGGATGGGATTATGTTAACACAAGAAAAATATGCTTAAGAAATCTTGACCAGAGTCGGCATGAAAGATTGCAAACCAGCACCTACCCCTCTATCAAGCACTGAAAAATTGTCCGCTTGTGATGGTGAACTTCTTGGACGAGATGATAGCACAAGGTACAGAAGTATTGTTGGAGCATTGCAATATTGACTCTCACAAGACCTGGCATTTATTTTTCAGTCAGTAAATTTTGTGAATATTTGCATGCACCAACTACTATTCATTGGACAACAGTAAAGAGAATCCTTAGATATGTTAAGTTCACTGTGGATATAGGTCTAACATTTAGGAAGACACCATCCACGTTGGTAAGTGCCTTCTCAGATGTTGATTGGGTAGTATGTGTTGATGATAGAAGATCAACATGAGGGTTTGCTATATTTTATGGATCAAATCTAATATCCTGGAGTGCTAGAAAAAAGCCATTGTATCCAGGTCAAGTACTGAAGCAGAATATAAGGCATTAGCTAATGCTACAGCTGAAATTATTTGGGTACAGTAGTTACTCAAAGAATTGGGTATGCCTACAAGACAAACTCCATGCTTGTGGTGTGATAATCTTGGGGCAACCTACCCCTCAGCCTATCCCGTTTTTCATGCTCGTACCAAGCACATCGAAATTGATTATCATTTTGTCAGAGAAAGGGTGGCGAAGAAACTACTTCAAGTACAGTTTGTGTCTTCAAAGGATCAAATTGCAGATGGGTTTACAAAAGTTTTACCGGTACGGAATCTAGAAGAGTTTAGGCGCAATCTCACTCTTACCAAAGTGTGATTGAGGTGGGCTGTTAACGTAAAATCTTCTAGAGTCAATATCTTGTACACGGTTATGGTTAGAGATAAAACCAAATCGTGGTTAAACTTACCATCTTCTTGTTTCCCACGTTTGTAACAATCAGATCATGTACATGCCGTGATGGGGGCTATTTCCATTCTATATAAACATGCAAACGCGTCCTACTTAGGTAGGTAGAAACGCTTACCAAAAGTTTACGCATACTCCCTCCGTTCTTAAATATAGGGTGTATAGTTTTTGGCGCGGAAATTAAAGAACACACGTGGAGGGAAAAATTTCATAAGTTCTGGGCGAGATTACACCTGACTAATTGACATGAGAAAATAGAGGAGCTTGCCTGATATAAGGAAATGTAATCAAATCCCTAAAAAAATATCCAAAGGAGTGGTGCAATGCAACACACCTTATATTTCAAAAAAAATCTCAAAAATCTATACACCTTATATCAAGGAACAGAGGGAGTAGTACAAAAGACTACTCCCTCCGTTCCTAAATATTTGTCTTTTCTAGCGATTTCAACAAGTGACTACATACTAAGCAAAATGAGTGAATCTACACTCTAAAATATGTCTACATACATCCGTATGTGTAGTCCATTTGAAAGCTCTAAAAAGACAAATATTTAGAAATAGAGGGGGTAGAACCTAAGCTCTTGAAGAAACCTAAAAAAATGCCATACTAAAGGGTCTACAACTATAGGGTTTCCATTTATAGCATATATAGCTGGTTAAGAGTTCATTTGAGCAGAAAGAGGCATGTAAGAGGATTTATAATTTACTTGCAGAAAGAGGCATGTAAGGGGATTTATAATTTACTCCCATAAAACCTTGTGTAGTCGTGTTTGATATATGCATGCTAAATATATGTGTCGTGTTTGTGCCCATTGTGGTGCCCGCACTCACCACCTCTGTCGTGTTCCTTCATCCTGTTTGATGAACAAGATTTTTATTACTTTTAGTCAATATTGAATTTCTAAGATTTGAGATTTTTAACCCCATGACGAATTCATGAGGAACGAGGTGGTAATATATGAGGGAAAGATTGGACAAATAATGTTCTGATAGAAGAAAATAAATCGTAAGCGCATGACACAAGAAGATGTATATTGACATGGTATATTTGTTTTTGCGAGGACAAGGTATAAAACTACACATGACACCTTTCAGTCAAATGCCACCGCATGACGAATTCATGAAGGACGTGTGTTACCAGATAAGGGAAAGACTGGACAAGTAATGCTCTTCTTGGAGAAAATAAACCATAAGATATGACAGAGGAATACAATAAACATGTATAATGACATGGTGTAAAACGGCACATGGCACCTTTCGATCAGATGCCACCGCGTTTCTTTTTATTACTCCCATAGCAATGCATGGGCGTATAACTAGTACTCCCTCCGTCCGGAAATACTTGTCATTAAAATAAATAAAAGGGGATGTATGTAGATGTATTTTAGTTCTAGATACATCCCTTTTTGTCCATTTTGATGACAAGTATTTCCGGGCGGAGGGAGTAGTTATTATGAGATGTTGAACTTTGCATTTTCATTTTTTTTCATCATGACATTAAATAACTGACATAAAATTGAAATTTTTTCAGAATTCAATTGAAGCTTCTTTGCATTTACTTATTTTGCTCACTCAAATTCAATTCAAGCCCTATCCAAATTCCTTTTGAATTTAAATTCAATGATCACACTACAAAATTTGCCACAAATTCTTACATCACAAAAATAATCTCCAACAGAAAATTGAGAATTTTTGGACACTTTAGAAAACCTAGACCTAATTCAAATGAGTTTGAATCTAAACTTTCCAATCATGCCCACAACGATTTTTCTTGGATCACATATTTTGTAAAAATTCCATAAGAATTGGTCTCATGCCCAAACTCGTCCCTAAGACCTCTCTTTTTCTTTTTGTATTTTCTCTATTTTTTAATAGAAAAGAAAAGAAATACACACACACACACAGAGAGAGAGAGAGAGAGAGAGAGAGAGAGAGAGAGAGAGAGAGGAACTAGAGCGGCCCAGCCCAGCTTACCCTCCCTCTCTCTCTTTGACCGCACCAGCCCAGCCCAGCCCACCGTGATGAAACGGCACGCCCTCGTCTTCCACCTCGGTAAGAAATTTTCACCGTGCCCTCAAAATGAAGAGGATTTTTCACCGAGCTGTACAGTGGCACATGGCCAGGGCGCGCCCAAAGCCGCCGTCCACACTTACCCGCGTCCTTATAACCGCCCCTCGGCGTCCGCGCGACGGTTTCTACCGCCCGCCGCCACCAGGGTTTTCTTCCCCCCTCGCCTTCTTCCTCCTCCTCCCCACGCAATCCACGGAGGAACCGAGAGCGCGTAGGAGCGCAGCCATGGCGTGACCGTGTCCAAGATTCTTCCCCGTCACCGGCTCCGTGTCCAGGAGCTCCGCCGTCCACGTCTTCCTCGCCTACGTCCAGGAGGCCGCTCCCGAACGACTACAGCCACCACTCCTTCCTCTTCGGCCGCCGCCGCGTCGTCGTCAAAGTCCTCCGCCTCCGTCCGCTACTCGACCGGCGGATCACACCTCCGTGGTCCTGGTGAGCTCCTCTTCCTCCCAACTCTTTCCCCCTCTCGATAGCGTTCTCTGACATCGAGTTCGTTCGACGATCTCACGAAGCCGCCGCCGCGCGGCATGGTCGCCGGCGTCGCTCCGGTGACCCTCTGCCTCGCCCCCTTTGCGCCGCGCGCACCGCACGTCTTAGTAGAACCTTCCGCCGCCTTTTGTTTCGTCCTTAGCGAGCTCCTACGCCACGGACCTCGCCGCCGGCGTCGAATCCGTCGGTCCCCGGCCACACCGCGTGCACCGCTAGATGCGCGGCTTCGCGCTCGTCTGTTCGCACGCAGCGCCGCCCCCTTTTGGTTGTCGGAACCCACTCCAGTGAGGTCTCCGCCGCTATGGAAGGTCACCGCCGGCAGATGGATCATGGGTTCGATACCCATCCGAGGCAGAGGGGAATAAGCCTCCTTTTATTTTGCATCGTCTCCGAATCTTGCTCCTATCGTAACTCGAGCTTCTTGCCTGCAATCGAATTTATTATTTCGCTAAAGCCTTTATTCAATTGCATTTTCAGGCTGCTGAACATGATGGATGATGAGTTATTCAAGTGAGTCTTAGTCGGTAATTATTTACCTGTCTTTCCACGGTATTATTAATGCATTAATCAGGACTCACTACTGTTGTATATTTGAATAGGTTGGACACTGAGCCTTTGGGGGTTTATTCCGAAGATGCAACCAATGATGACAAGCCCCTGGAGGATGAACCTCAGAATGAGCGGACATGTAAAAATTCGTTTATAGTTTAATGAGTTCTTTGGTGCTTCTTATTATTGCTTAATTCTTTCCCGACCTTTGTTGATTGCTTGTTTATTGCTGAAAATGCAACTTGGGCACCTGAGAACTTAAAATTTGTTGTTTCCCATGGTGCATCAAAATATTTTCTACATGTCTTTGATTTCTGTTTGATAACGATGCAGGTGATGATGATTTCAAGCACCTGTCGCAGAATGCAGAAGATCGTGTGCTAGCTTTTGAGGAACTTGGTACGTGCAAACCCCTGTATAGTTTGAGTATGGATTTGTTTCTGAATCTGAAATCACTGTCTTAGGTCAGACATTTTCCAAGTTCTGAATTATCTTACTTGAGTAAACTGCTGTGTTGTCTAAAAGAAAACGAGTGACTATACCTAGAGCATTATGTTTTTCTGTATACTTGCTGTCTCCAATTCTCTTTGGATTAAACTGAATTTCTGATTTATAATGGTGCAGATGAAGATAATCTGATGGGGCAGTTATTTGCCGAGAATCCCCTGGAGCTGGCTAACTATGCAATGAATCACGTGCCAATGTATGATGACCATGGTATGTATCAACTCTTTAGTTTTAGGATGGATCTGGTTCTGAAGTCATTGTCTTGGGTCGACATTTTCCAAGTTCTAAGTTATCAACTATACATTACTCTTTGTTGTCTGGAAGAAAAGGAGTGACTGAGATATTACCTCAGAATGTCTTCCAGAATATAATGCTCTATGTATAGGAATATAATGCTCTATGTATAGGGATATTACCTCATGATAATCCGACATTGTTGCTTCTTTGCAACACAATAATCTTATACTGTTGGTAGCACCTTTCTGTTTGTACCTGCATCTTTGATGTGCTTATATTGCCTTTTTGACAGCTCTTTGATTGCAAACTTATTTCCTGGCAGATTATGGTCCTGATCGGGTGCACAAAATTCAGTGTACTCTGGCGCATTCACAGCGATATGCAGCACATGGTCTCGACATGCTGGCACACGCCGAACTGTTGTACACCCAGCTTCGGAGTGATATACGGTCTGACCGTGTATCAGAGCCTCTCCTCGAGGGGACCATTCAGTGGGCCGAACAGATGGCTGCGTACGCAGAAGTTCTGGACGATTACAGCGATGAGGTGCATGAGTTTGCATTATACCTGATTCGCTTTGAGTTGGAAGGTCCCATGCTTGCAAGGCACGATCAGTTGGTAACCGTGGCAGACCAGTTACTAGGAGAGCAGAGGAACATGAGAGCGCGGGTCAAATGGGCACGGGAATACATGGCCACCGCCCTGCCAAGCGTCGCCCTCTCTCGGCGATGCCGCCTGGCCACCGTCTTGCCAAGCGTCGCCCTCACTCCCAGATTGAGGACAAGCAGTGGCGCAACGGCGCACGAGAGGGCATAGCACCCTTTGGCTCCCGCATGTATTATTTAAAATAATTATTAAACAAAAGTCAAAATAGTTCAAAAGTATTTTAGATTAAATTGACATATTTGCGCACTAGTATATAAATTTTCACAAAAAAAAAACCAACGTGCGAAAAAGACAAAATTTATTTGCTATTATAGGTCACTATTCACCCTATTTTGACCGAAAATTTGTCTTTTTTTGGAAAATAAGTCAAAGAGGAGTATTCTTTTTGTGAAACTTTTCTCACCAGTACAATGAAAGGTCAAGTTTATTTCAAAAATATTTTCAGAATTTTTTGACTTTTTGTTGAATTGCTAAAAAGAATTCCATATAGGGTACATATGTACCCGAGAACCAAACGGTCCCCTCCAGCACCAGCAGCAGTATATATAGAGGAAAACATAGGAAAAATGAACCTCGGTTAGTCGGGGTTTTCCTCCCCTCCTCCACAAGGGCGAATTGTCCTTGCATGAGTGACACAGAGGCAAAGTTTGACCTCCACCAACACAATGACCAGCGGGGTCCACCTCCAGATCGCTAAGAGGGCATCTCCAACACCAACTTCTTCATTCCTCTACCAACAAAATATTTGGAGTTTGACAACTAGTTGACGCCGGTTGATACTCGAATGCATATATCGCACGTAGATACTTGCTTTTCTAATGATGAGGTAGACACTTTCGCATGTTAAGGTTTTCACTTCAAACCATCCAGATGTACACTTTAATTTCTCGTTGTTGACACGGTTTGCACTTGACTTCATTCAAACTGACATTTATGTATCTATCTAGGCGTGTTGGCACTTAACCACCCTTGAAACGCTACAAGCCCTCCAGCGCGCAATCTAAGAGGAGGTTTGCAGGGGTCCGCACATTGGCCACGTACGCATTGGTCCCACTCAAACCATCTCCGCATGAAACGGGTGTCGCACATTCATGTCGGTCAAGCCGCTCCAGAGTGGATGTGACTTGGCGACATTGATGCAATTCAAAGTGACGCGACCGGACGAGTGAGTGATGCCTCTTTAACATCGATGCGACAACCAAGAAGTCTACTTCAGCCGGTGCGCCATTGAAGCCGACTTCCCGTCCACTCGCTTGGCGGGCTATTTAAGCACAGCTCCAGCACCATCCACATCACATCTCCTATCCTTTCCTCTCCGCTCACCGTTGCTCCCTTTCTCTTAGCTCACCGCCGTCATAGCTCCTTTCTTCTCCGCGACGATGACCAAGTCCTGGTTCTTCGTGCCGGTGGTTGGCTCTAGATTTTCTTTCAAATACGGATCATGGCACCGCTGCCATAGCTCTCCGGGGCCAGGGTTCTCCATAAAAGGAGGAGATCATCCTCTCCTCTAATGAGGAGCAGCAACTGCACTTCCTTGCGGGGGACCATTGCGAAGGAGGAGTACCAGCCGCACCTGGCGCTCGTCATTGGGCGGTCGCTCAAGGATCACGGTCTGGAGCCGCCTCTCCACCGTCTCGAGGTGGATCTGGCATCACTGCCTCTCTGGCGCGTCAAGCAGGAGCCTCCCTCCCCCAACGCAACCGCGACGTCCAAATTGGACGACGTGTGAAGGGTGAGGCGACGTTGCCGCCGCACAACCGGTACGACCGCATCAACCAGCCGACGTCACCATCAAGCCGCGTCTGGTGAGACAAGGCCGTGAAGGAGGTGTTAGAAATAATGGGCCTGACTCATTAACAAATTCCGAAATCTTAAATAGTGGCCCATGAATGAAATAGCAAGTGGTGGCTCTAAGTTTAGTCCACCCCCAAAAGTTGAGAAAGAGTTGGACCTTTTTATATAGTGGGTCCTCTCCATCACTCTAAGTGGTGTATTGATAAAAGAAAGGGCAAAATACACGCGCTCACTCGGCTCGCCTGGCCGGGCTCGGGTCAGGACGCGCGTGAATGCTCCGCCGAAATTCGGTATGTTGCCTTACAAGGGCGCAACTTCCTTTTGCCGTTTTATTTTTTATGCCTCGGCAGACAAATTAATTATTTTTTGTCCGGTAAGTATACGACTTAGAAACCAAACCGTTTGTCTTTGGGATCCTGCACCGGGAGATGGCGAATTAGGTTTTTGGAAAGCACTCTGCGCGACTGCTCAAGTTCGTCACCACGGGCCGTCTTCCGTCTAAGTGACTAAGTCGGGCGGTGCTACTCATCATCGTCAACAACAGATCATCGCCAACATCGTCATCAATACCGTCGCTCCTACAGCAACTAACAAACAATGTGTCCTTCGTGATCTGTTCATGTCTCTCTGTGAAGTTGTTGTGTCATGTGAGATGTTGCTCTGCATGTTTCGTTGTTCATCTAGTTTGCTAGATCGTTGCATGCTAGTCTCTGTTCTAGTCATGAATTATTTAATGGAATTAATCATGAATTTTCTTAATATTCCAACAGGAGGAGGTGCCCACCGCGAAGGTGCGCGGGCGCCTCCTCCACTATCTTTGTCGTCACGGCGGCGACTCGTCGTTGGGGAGCACAACACTGGCGGACGAGGGGGCGGCCAGGGAGCCCGCGCAGAGGGTGCGGCATCCGCGAAGTCCGACGTCGCGCCGGCCTGGGTTCGCGCGGACCCGACCTAGCGGAGGCATGGGATAAGACCGGTCCGTCACCACCGCGGAGACCTCCGTGCGACGCTTGCATGCCTCAACGGGAGCTCACCAAGATCGAGGAGGAATCGTCGTTGAGCGACACCGCCTCGCTACCGACAAGGGAAAGGACAGGGCCCCCCGGTCAGGGTTGGCGTTGGCCGAAGTGGACCTGCACAAGGCGCGGGAGGAAGCCGAGCGGCTCCCCCATGAGCGCCAGGCGGCGACCGGGCAAGGCTGTCGCGCCCCCGCGCTCTTCCGCCATTGGAAAGGCCTCGATGCCAACTCTCACTCCGACGATGGCATGGACGGCGGCGGAGGTCCCGCCGGCAGGCATACGAGGTCACCGCCCGGTACAAATTAGTTTAGGTTTTTTGTAATTTTTAGTTGAACGGACAAAATATCGTTCAGTTCATGTAAATTATGTCAAATTTTATGTATGTTGCATGGATACGTCTGCCTTAGGGTTTTTATGTTTTAGTTCAACAGACGAATTACTCTCCGGTTCATGTAAATCATATTGTATTTTATGTATGTCTACATGATATTTGTTCGGCTAGTTTAATTTTTATTTGTATTGGAGACGGAGGTTTGTGGTAAAAAAATGTTTGTATTGCAGACCGAGGTTTGGGGTAATTTTTGTTTGTATCGCGGACAGAGGTTTGGGGCAAGTGTTAGGCCTTGAACAATGCTAGGGCTTAAACTGGTGCTTAGAAAAATAAATCGGATTTTTCTGAAGCACCGGTGCCTATTTCTACCGAAGAGGTCCCTAATTAAGCGTCAGCCCTGTACAAATAAGCACCGGTGCTTAAGGAAAGCCTGGTTTATTTCTCCAAGCACCTCCATGTCTATGTCCCCATTAATCTTAGGGATTTCACAACAAAAACAAGGTACAAGCATTTGCCACGAATAACACATCCCAAACTTTCATTTGCCAAAATACTTCACACTAATGTCAAGAGTTACTCCTTATCCTCCTCGGCCCAGTACAATCTCGAAACAGAAATAATTTAAAAGGTTGACCAGGGAGAATTAATCTATGCATACAACAACTCCTGTCAACTGCAGCTTGCAACCCCTCAAAAAAAAAAAAACGCAGCTTGCAGCTCATGACCAGTAATTGGGCCAAGTAAAAATTTCCCCTAAACTTGGGAACTGAATCCGGACGAGCGAAGACAGCATCCCCTTTCTGAGTTTGTAGCTAAGCAACGACTTCTCCTTCAACGTCCACTCCTGGAGCATGTGCTTGCAATTCTCACACACTGGACTCTTATAAAGTTTTATGTCCTCGAGATTCACCGCTGCTTCCATGACATTCCTGGCAAAGCGCACGATTTTTTCTTCTGCTTCAAACCTCCCATAGATTCTGAGCTCGGCAAGGTTGTGGTGCTTGAAATCAGATGCAGATGGTTCCCACTCTAGTCCCTTGTCCTTCTCCTCGCTAAAGGCATACTTTTTTCTCTGCTCCCCAGTTACCATTTCACATAAATGGTCCCGCACCTGCATTTGGTCAGGTCAAAAATTCTTAACTGGACACAGCAAGTTTGAACTTCGAAATGACATCATAAAAACGAGAATTGAATAATCGGCACAAGAGTTCACCAAGATGCGTAGTTCCTTAAGGGTGGGTGCACCTTGAAGTATGAACATTATCCAAGTCAGATCGCATTCTTCAGAAATGTTAATCAGATTCACAAGCCTTAGCTTGTGTAACACTGGTAACAATTGTCTTCGACCTTCCGGCTTGACCCAAATCTGCACAAGAGTGGGCAAACGCAGAACTATGTTAACCAAAAAGAATGATTATAACCTCCACCCACCACAGACACCAAAACTTACGCACATCACTGACAACATTGAGAACCTTCACTAACCTTTTCACTTTTGAAGTTCAAATGCAGGTTGCTTATGGCGGTTTCACCCAGCAACTCACTTATCTTGAGCATCTTGTGCCAAGAAAAACCAGTATTAATGATGCTCACAGTCTGGAGAAGTGGGACATAGCCAAGACAGAAGGGGTCATCTTGAGATCGAAACATATTAAATTTCAGTACTGTGAGTTTTGGTACCCACTTCAGATCAACCCTCTTAATAAGCACGCTACGGCCAATCACCAGTTCACTGAGTTGTGAGTGTTCCACTTCCAGCAAAGACTCAATGCCCATATCACAGTGGTAGAGGCAGAGGACCTCGAGTTGCTTGCATATACTGAAAATTTTGGGAAAGTCTGATTCTCCTAACCTCAAATTCTCTAGCGTGAGGCGTGCAAGACCACCAAATGTGTTTGGACACGAACCAAGGAATGACATGAACTGCCTCCCATGAGTGAGCAGGTCATTATTGGTAAAATTTGTGCGCACCTTCGTCAAGATTGTAAACTCAACTGAAGCAACCTTGTGTGTTGCTATGGTGTTGGCAACAGTCTGACCAATGAAAATGGACTCATCTCCCAAGTAGAATTGCATGCGCAACAGGTGAATGGTGTGTGGACTTGCAGCCCTCTTTTCCAGTATGCTCCTGGTTGCTTGCAGCACGTTGGTATTGGCCCGAACTATATCATCTGAGGTTAACTTCCTACCTTCATGCTTGGGTTGAAAAGAAGCAACCTTTATAACAATCTTTGAGAGTAAAGCAGGGATCTGCTTCCAACGTCTGGAGAGGATGGTGGTTTGTGCAGCATCAGCGATATCAAGTCGCTCCACAATGTTGAGCAAAACGTCATCCGGCAACTTACTGAGCCTGTCAACTTGATTGTCCTCCTACATTTGATATGGAAACAAATCACAGTTGATTTCTTATATTAGTCTCATCACAGGTGCAGTTTTAATATTCTCCACAAACATAGACACAATTTTCATACTTCCCACAGAAAGACGCAATTTTGATTGTACAACTTTTATACTTACCCACAGAAGGATGCAATTTTGATTATACAGTTTTTATACTTTCCACAGAAAAAAGCCTGCAAATTTGATTATATACTTTCAAGGGACTGATGCAATTTTGATATTTCCCCACCGAAAAGGTTAAATTCGACCACGAATTCTGATTATGCCCTGACTTTGTAAGAGCTATACCTAAAGGAGAAAAGGAACAGGAGGACAAACTCACCACCATATCGAGGGAGGATTTGTCGAGGCCGTCCACGGATGGTTTGGCCATCGCTCGCCGAAGGGAGTTGATCGTATCCTCTTAAAACTGGCGGGTACCACGGTTGCCGCCAGGCCAGATTTATAGCGGCCACGTTCCTGCCACCGATGGCAGCTCGGAGATTTAATTAAAACTGAAACAGGACCTGTTTCTGATTGCAGCCCGGGAAGGACTGCTTTGATTCCGAATTGCCGCTAAAAAAAGGAGCCGCTTCGATTGCGGACTGCGACTCGGATTGATTCCTTCGGACGGCAGCTCGAAAAGGAGCTGCTGCTGCTGCTGCTTTCATTGGGAAAAAAAGGCCCCAGCCACGCCCCCAAGACGTTGTTTTGCGTCGGATTTGAGAAAAATAGCCCTAGCGACCTGCGGCGAAACCCAGCCCATCAGGGGGCACTTGGGACCGCTGGCGTTAATTTTTGCATGGCAAAACCCCACCAGTCAGCCCCTCTCTCTCTCTCCTTCTTTTCCTGCTAGGCCCACCCGTGTATGTGCATGTAAAAAGGGATCTTTTCCTCCTGCTGCATCTCTGCTCCTCGTCCCTGGCCGAGCTCGCACAGCCCCGTCTCCTCCGCCCCGCTCCGCTTCCCTCGCTGCCCCGCCTCCTCCGCCCCGCCCGCCCCGCCGAGCTCGCCGCCCCGCATGCTCCGCCCCGCCTGATAGGCCGTCGCAGGAGGCGACGGGCTCAAAGGCGAGGCTCTCGTTGAAGCAGAGCACGGAGGGCTCGTCGGGGGGCACGGGCTGGACGACGCGTGCGGGGCAGTCGGCGTCGTTGTCCTCGACCTTGTAGGAGACGCCGTGGAGCAGGGACGGGTCGTAGCCAGAGGTGGCGGTGGCGCGCTGCGCTAGCAGGTGGCAGAAGCCCCGATCGAGGATGGCGCGGCGCAGCGGCTTGGCGGCCGCCACGCAGCGCGCGACGGAGATGGTGTCGGAGACGGAGGGCGACGACGTCCTTGGACATTGTTTTCCTTCTTGAAGGTGTCTCAAAAGAGTTTGCTCATCTGCAGATTGTGGGCATGTTGGTGGTGGAATTTCCAGTTGGCCGATGCAGACATTACTGGTGACCCCGAGGAGGAGATGACCATCCGACTTGTGCTCCGCCGCTCATGGGAGGAGGCCGCCCGACAGCAGCGCTCGAACTCCTTCCGCCGGGAATCCATTGCATCCACCCAAATGGCACATGGATCCGCCGTGAGGTGTGGCACCGCTGCCTCACCGGAGGTGGTGCGGTTCGTCTAGCGTCCGAACACGGTGGCGGACGTGCAACCCTCCGTTGGCGCGCTGAGGCGAAGGTGAACACAGCATGGACGTCGGTCGACGCAAACATGGTGTGACGTGGCTGCTATGCGAGGCAGCGGGCGCAGAAGGATGCGGAAGACCTTGCAGCGGTGGACGTTTGAGAGGTGGAGTCGCATTCTCCGTCGCCTCGTATGGTGCATCGGCGCCGCAACCGCGTCGTGGTGGATTTCGCCGGATCGTCCTAGGACGGATCCATCATCGATCTGACGTCCACCGGCACCATCAGGATTCCGTTCTCCGATGAGGAAAAGTAGGGCATGGGAGACGGTGATACCCAGCCCATGTCCCATGTCCTACTCTACCTCGCCGGCGACCTCACCAACACTCAGAGGAGCGCAGCTGGCCGTTGGACATGGACACGGTGGAGCCGGACGAGCTCCGCTTAAAATCAGCTCACGTTGCATGTAATAAAATGGATTTGAGGTTTCTAATTTGAGATATCCGGTTATAGAATGAAACATCTGAGGCATGACCGGTCACTGTCCGCGGACACGCCCCGGGCGCGCCCGCCGGCGTTTGACAGGTCAGATTTGCCAAGTCCGGCTGTAGATGCTCTGTTCGTGATGGAATTGTGATATCAGCACAGTAACTTGGAAGCCTCAGCTGTGTCGTGTTGTATAGTGGCATTCTTTTTGTATATGTTATTTTTCTTTTGTGAAGTTTCTTAAGCATTATGAAGTGATTTGGGCCAGAAGAATACGATGGGTCGTGTTGCACATCCAAATTATACTGGTTGAGAGTCGGCTAGGAGATAAAAATATATGTACACGAGGATAGAGGTCACACTAGAGATGTTTTGCAAGAACCCCCGACTATCAAGCGCCAGAGGCGACGCCATGGCACAGACCTACTAGGAGGGGGTGTATGATGTCTACCGGTGGAGGGAGATAATGAGTGACAGGTGAATTCTTTTGTTTGCACACTGCAGCCACATACCCGAGAGCTAAGTTGAACTCGTTTGACAAATATTGCTTAGTCTTTTAGTGAATTATTAAGAGCATATGAACTCATGTTGTTGATGCGGGTATGGCGGAAGTTTTTGCATTGAGAGAAGGTCTCCTTCTAGCATAACATGTGGTAAACTTCCTTCACTATTTGGTTAATCTAGCTAAAGATAATCCCTATCCCATTCTTATAGGTGGGGATTTCAATTTAATTCGATTTCCAAATGAGAAAAGCCATGGTAGGTTTGATAATCACTGGTCTTTCCTTTTTAACAATGTCATTGACAGTCTAGATCTGCGAGAGGTTTCCATGATTGGAAGATAATTCACTTGGGCGAACAGTCTTCCAGAACCGACATATGAGGAACTAGACCGCGTATTAATGGATACTGACTGGGAATCTAAATTTCCTATGGTGTCTGTCCGTGCTCTACTATCGAGGCGATATCAGACCACACACCCATTCTCCTAACTACTAGTTTACCACGACCATAACATAGACGCAAGTTCAAGTTTGAACTTGGGTGGTTGCTTCAGGATGGCTTCCATGACATGGTGAAGGAGGTGTGGGAGAAACCGGTGACTGGGCCTACCCCAATACACAAATGGAATAACAAAATGCGTGCATTGCGTAAATTTCTTGATGGTTGGGCTAGGTATACGGTGGGTATACTCTAAAAGGAGAAGCTTCGTCTTTCATCTACCATTGATGAATAGAATCTTTGGTAGAGGTGAGACCTCTATCCGAGCATGAAATCAAGCTCAAGAGTCATTCGAATGCAAAGATAGCTAACATATTGCATGAAGAGGAACTCAAATGGTACCAACATTCTAACTCTCAGTTTATCATGAAAGGTGATTCGAATACTAGATATGTCCATCGAGTCGCCAATGGCAAACACCGGAAGAAAATTATTCATTCCCTACAATAGGATGAGAGCACGATTGAGGGACATGAGCAACTTAGATCTTATATCACTAATTATTATAGAAATTTGTTCGGAGCCCTAGAGGAAGGAAACTTCTCGATGAATGACCCGAACAGATGACATCCCCCAGGTCTCTAATGAGGAAAATAGCCTTCTAACAGCTCCATACTCCGAGGAGGAAGTTAGAAAGGCAGTTTTCCTAATGGAGCATAACAAAGGCCCGGGTCCGGATAATTTTCCCGCAGAGTTCTATCAGAACTTATGGGAAGTCATCAGACCAGATCTCCTACTTTTGTTTAGCGACCTACATGTTGGCCACCTAGAATTGTTTCGCTTAAACTTCAGTAAGATTATTTTACTATCTAAGGTTAATGAGGCTGAAAGGATACAACAATATAGACCTATTTAAAATGCCTCCTTAATGCTAGTTTTAAAATATTCACAAAGGTTGCAACAATGAGGCTAAATTCGGTTGTTGAACATGTGGTTCGTCTTTCACAGACAACTTTTATGCAAGGCAGACACATCATAGATGAAGTTGTTATCCTTCATGAAACAGTCCATGAATTACACCGGAAAAAAGTTGAATGGGGTGGTACTCAAAATAGACTTTAAAAAGGCTAATGACAAAGTCAAGTGGCCCTTTCTTGAACAGACTCTCAGAATGAAAGGATTTTCTGTAGAGTGGTGCGCTATGATCCATAGCTTCGTTTCTAGAGGTAGTGTTGTCATTAACGTCAATGATGACATTGGACACTATTTCCAAACGAAGATCGGATTGCGACAAGGTGACTCGGTATCGCCCATGCTATTTAATATAATGGCGGACATGCTAGCAGTCATGATTGAGCATACCAAGGTTGATGGCCAAATTGATGGGGTAGTAAATCATCTAGTTGATGGTGGTCTCTCTATACTTCAGTATGCCGACGATACGATTCTCTTCATGGATCATGACCTCGAGAAAGCGAGAAATGTGAAACTGATTTTATCAGCATTCAAGCAACTCTCGGGTCTTAAGGTCAATTTTCATAAAAGTGAATTGTTTTGCTTTGGCAACGCTCAAGACGAGGCCCACCTGTACGCTGAACTGTTCGGATGCGGGTTGTGCCAGTTTCCGATCACATATTTGGGGATACCGATACATTATCGGAGTCTCACAAATGCTGAATGGAAACACATCGAGGAGAGACTGCAAAAAAGACTTAGCAGTTAGAAAGGTAAACTGCTATCTCTGGGTGGAAGATTGGTCCTCATAAATCTGGTACTATATATGATTCCCTTCTTCCAGTTGCCGAAAGGATTTTTACATATATTGAATTGTTTTCAATCAAGATTCTTTTGGCAAGGAGGTAGCGAGAGAAAGAAATATCGATTGGCTAAATGGAGTGTGGTTTGCCGTCCCAAAGACCAAGGCGGGTTGGGCATTCATGACCTTGAGGTTAAGAATAGGGCCCTCCTCGACAAATGGTTGTTTAAATTACTGACGGGAGATGGTGTATGGCAAACCCTCCTAAGGAGGAAATATGTGGGTTCCAAGGCGGTATCCCAAGTATACTGGAAGTCTGGGGATTCCCACTTTTGGGTGGGTCTAATGGCTACGAAGAAATATTTCTTCTGTTATGGATCCTTCCTTATTAAGGATGGCTCAGAAATTAGATTCTGGGAGGAAAAGTGGCTAGGAAATGCCACACTCTGGGAACAATATCCGGCTCTATACAAAATTGTGCGCCACAAGGGTATCGTCACGGTAATGGAATCATTTCCACCAAATGTGATGTTTAGAAGAGATTTAATTGGACCCAGACTCCAATCATGGACCATCCTGCTCGAGCGGTTGTCCACGATGCAATTGTCACATGGGCATGATGTATTTCGATGGAACCTCCATAGGAATGGATAATTCTCAGTGGAGTCCATGTATAGAGTATCAATCCAGTCTGATGTGCCAGTAGATAATAACAAGAATATTTGGAAGATGAAGATACCTCTTAAGAACAAAATCTTTGCATGGTATCTTCGTCGTGGAGTCATTCTTACTAAAGATAACCTTATTAAGAGGAATTAGCATGGAAGTCCTCAATGTGTCTTTTGTCACCATGAGAAGACAATAAAACATTTATTCTTCCAATGCAAAGTGGCTCGTTCTATATGGTCAGTCATCCAAATAGCTTCTAGCTTGTATCCTACTTGTAGTGTTCCTAATGTATTTGGCAACTGGTTAGACAGAATTGATCACGGGTTTAGAATTCTTCTTAGGGTGGGAGCGCTTGCTATTATTTGGTCGCTTTGGCTATGTAAAAATAATAAGGTTTTTAATGATTTTTTTGGAAATGGAGGCGTACCCCCGGCCTCTGCATCATAATGATTGATGCAGCCATCTTATTAAAAGTTCGCAAAATAGCATAAAGTCGTCAAAGTATTACAACTCGCAAGTGGAGCGAAAATAAAAAATCAAAGTTCATGCTGACAATCACAACCGGAATGGCAATAAGAAGGATAAGCTCTCAAGACTCATATCCTATATGCAACCGCCATCCGAACTGGTTGAATAAATCTCGTGCTACCATCTCCCACTGGTTGCACCCAGTAACCAAAGGCTCCCTGGATTCCTTAGGAGTGAGTAAGGACCACGTACGGATCCAAGCGGTAGCTCTGAAGATGACTTGCAAGAAAGTTAAATTATTTTGTCTGTTAACTATCAAATCATTCCTGCAATTCCATATAGCCCACAAAAGTGCACATATTCCAATCCGAATACGAGCCGTTGTAGTATGTTCAACCCTAGTTAACCACGTTCCAAACAACGATGTAATGTCAACTAGAGGAGTAATGTTAAAGGCTATATGAATCGTCCTCCAAAGTAATTTGGCGAGTGGGCATTCAAGAAATAAATGTTGTATTGTTTCATCATAATCACAAAAGCAACATCGTGGACTACCTACCCATCTCCTCTTGATTAAGTTGTCCTTTATAAGAATTACTTGTTTGTGGACAAACCACATAAAGATTTTAATGCGCAAAGGAACCTTAATCTTCCAAATATGCAGCGATCTCGAGATTGGGCCAGAATTAACCAGATCCATATAAAAATATTTCAGCGTAAAACCCCATTCTTAGCTAGTTTCCATTGCGTCGAATATGTTTGGTCAGAGAGTTGAACATCTATCAATCTCCGAACCAAGTGCATCCATGCAGTCCAACGCTCACCAACTAACGCCCGTCTGAACTGGATATTCAATGGACTCGTTTGTAGAACTGTGCCTACGTAATCCTCCTTACGTTGCACAATGTTATACAGGGTGGGATACTGTACGGCCAGGGGCGTATCTCCTAACCATGTATCCTCCCAAAACCTTGTTGACATCCCATTGCCAACTAGGAATTTGACCCTACGAAAGAACAAGTCCTTCACTCTCATAAGCCCTTTCCAGAATGGCGAGTCGGTTGGTCTCACGGTAACCTGAGCGAGTGTTTTCAACTGTAGATACTTATTACACAAAATCTGTGCCCACATGACTTCCGGCTCAATCTCTAACCGGTAGAGCCATTTGCTCTTAAGGCATTTGTTCTTGATTTCTAAGTTCTCAATACCGAGCCCGCCCTGATCTTTTAGGCAACAAAGAATGTCCCATCACGTGAGACGGTATTTCCTCTTGGCCTCATCTGACTGCCAGAAGAATCGAGATCTGAAGAAATCAAGTCGTTTCTGTACCCCTTTTGGAATTTTGAAGAACGATAATAGGAACATCGGCATACTAGTCAGCACTGAGTTAATCAGCACTAGCCGGCCTCCATAAGACATAAGCTTACTCTTCTAGCAGCTTAGCTTTTTTTCTATTCGATCTTTGATACAATTCCATTCTTTATTAAATAACTTACGGTGATGGATCGGTATGCTCAAATAACTGAATGGTAAAGAGCCCAATTCACATCCAAACAATTGTCTATATGTATCTTGTTCGTCTTTGGCCTTCCCAAAGCAAAACAACTCACTTTTGTGGAAGTTTATCTTTAAACCAGACAATTGTTCGAAGAGGCATAATATAAGCTTCATATTACGCGCCTTAGCAATGTCGTGTTCCATAAATAAGATAGTGTCGTCAACATACTGTAGAATGGATACTCCTCCATCAACCAGATGAGGAACTAACCCCTCCCACTTGCTCATGTTGTTTGGCCCTGCCAATGAGAATGGCTAACATATCGGCCACTATATTAAACAAGAGAGGAGGCATGGAATCTTCTTGTCTCAAGCCCTTGTGTGTCTGAAAATAATGATCGATATCATCGTTAACCTTGATTCCGACACTACCCTTCTTGACTTGATAACCCACTTGGTTCCGCCAGACCTTGCTAAATCCTTTCATGTGCATTGCCTGCTGTAGGAAGGGTCACTTTACTTTATCATACGCCTTCTCGAAATCCACTTTGAAGATAACCCCATCAAGCTTCTTCGAATGGATTTCATGTAATGTTTCATGCAAAATGACCACCCCTTCAAGTATATGTCGCCCTGGCATGAACGTTGTTTGGCTCGGTTATACCACTGAATGTGCGATTTGTGTCTTGGTACCCACCTTTGTGAAGATTTTGAAACTCACGTTAAGAAGGCAAATTGGCCTGAACTGTTCAATCCGAACTGCCTCTTCCTTCTTTGGCAATAGCGTAATCATACCAAAGTTAAGATGAAACAACTCTAAATGACCATTAAAGAAATCATGAAACATAGGCATAAGATCGTCTTTAATAATATGCCAACATTTCTTATAGAATTCAGCTGGAAACCCATCTGGTCCCGATCCTTTATTCGATTTCATTTGTGAGATTGCATCCAGAATCTCCTTCTCGGTAAATGGTGCAGCTAAAATATCGTTCTCTTCTACCTGGAGCTGAGGAATATCTCCAATTACAGTCTCGTCTAGGGTCACCGTACTTGCTTCCGGATGGCCAAACAGTTGTTTATAGTAGTTAGAGTATAAGATTTTAGATTCTCATGCCCCAAAATTGTCCCTTCGTCTTGTTCAAGCTGAATGATTTTCTTCTTCCTATGTTTGCCATTCGCAATCATATGGAAAAATTGTGTATTGTCATCCCCTTGGACAACCTTAAGCACTTTGGCACGCAGTGCCCATTTGAGCTCCTCCTCTCTAAGAAGAGCTCGTAGGCCTTGCTCAGCTTCTGACTTGGAACTTTGCTCATTCACCGTAAGCAGGTTAGTTTCAGCTTTTAAATCTAAAGCTTCGATCAAACAAGTAAGTCGCTCTTTTTCTTGTTTGTAAATCACACTCTCATTTCTGGTCCAACCTCGCAAAAATTGTCTCAAGTGTCGGATATTATTTTGCCATCTCTCAAGACTAGTTCTTCCACTAAAGGAATTGCCCATTCACGTGCGATGATCTTCAAGAAGTTTTCTTTCTCAAACTAACGAAGTTCGAAAGAGAAAGCATTCTTGTTCGCAATATGCGTAGCCTCTCCTGAGTCTACAAGCAATGGTGTATGGTCTGAGATCGCTCTTTGCATCGCATGAACCGACACCAAAGGATATTTTGTTCCCATTCCACACTAGCAAGCACCCTATCCAACTTCTCATAAGTTGGAATGGGCAACGAGTTGGCCCAAGTAAATTGTCTACCGGTGAGTTCGATTTCTCTCAAATTAAGACTCTCGATAATCATATTAAACATCATACCCCATCGAGCATCAAAATTGTCATTGTTCTTTTCATCTCTCCTCCAAATTATATTGAAGTCACCACCGACTAGGATAGGTAGAGTCTCATCTCCACAGATCCGCATCAAGTCAGCTAAGAAATTTGGTTTAAGTTCAGGTTGTGCTGCTCCATACACAGCCACGAGAGACCATCGGAAACCATCCAATTTTGATCTCACCCGAAACTTAACCATAAAATCTCCCCGAACCACGTTAAGGACCTCAAGTGTTTCACACCGAACCCCTAGTAAGATCCCACTAGATCTTCCTCTAGGAGGTAAGACGTGCCAATCAAAATCAACTCCTCCGGATAAAGTTCCAAGAAATTGTGAAGTAAAATTATCCCGTCGTGTTTCCAAAAGCGCAATAAAATCTAATTGTTGCTCTACCGTTGTTTCCACCAAGAACCTTCGTTTAGCCAATTCAGCTAGACCTCTGCTATTCCAAAAGATTCCTTTCATAAGTCAAGTACTTCTATGATGTAGGTTATCTACAGATGTACCGGGACTCTTCGTTTATGGTCCTCTCTATAATGTGTGAGACTTCTTTACGGAGGTGTGTACAGGATTGGAGGCTACAACGAGGTATACTTTTACCTAACATGGATGGCAGCATGATCTTAGGATTGCCCCCCTCCGCTTTAGGCGTTATACGGACTCTACATGTCTCTTTGAATTTGGCCTTTCTTATTTTTCGTTTCTGTAAGAGGACCTTGTTTGAATGTGTGCATCTTAGTTATGCAGAGGCCGGGTGCAATGCTTAAACCTTTTAAGTAATAAAGCGTCCCTTTTTGAAATAAAAAAATATTTGTCTTCAGATAGTTCAAATTATGAAGGATGTATGCTTCTTTCTAATTTTGCAATTATGCTTGATGATCATTGTAACAGAGAGGCCAATATAGTGGCTAGTGAGCCTGCTAGGAATGCTTCAGTTTTGACTAATACCTATATCGGGGATGATGAGGCCCCCCTGGTTTTATTTTAGAGTGTTGTGAACGATGTTGTAACCATTTTATATAATCAATAAAGGCCATGATGACTTTCCCTAAGAAAAAAGAGCATACATTCTTGGATGGAGCACTACAAGAACAAGAACAAGAATTAATTGGCCAAATGCAACACTTGGCATGGATCAACAACTCAAAGGAGAAGAAATTTGCACTTGATAGCATAACATTGTCATTTTTGCTGATGGAGTGCTAGTGTTGAGCCACCCACTCTTACATAGACACAGTGTCCTAGTCATCCATACCAGCCTCATCACCCAATATTTTCTCTAAAAAAAATTGTCACTAGCATTAAAGCCGATTTTTTTATCGTCACTAATATTAAAGCCTTGCTATACCTTGCTGGGGTGGTGGCTGCTGCAACTGCTTGAGGAAGCTAAACACGTAAAGGGTCGAGAGAAGCATCACAAGGTGAAGAACTAACCCAAAAAAGGCAAATGGCTTCCGCTATTATTTTCTTTGCCATTCTTTGATCTTTCGTGCAGTAGATAACACATGGTAGATCTTCTGACCATGACTTGGTACTGATCAGACTGCAGAAAAGCATGCGGAATCGTATTATCAGATTTTGCACTAGAAGTATCCACGGGTGAAGCCAAGCTGAAAAGGATTGTAATCAACTGTGATACAAGGAGAAGTTGCCATGATATTCCTGGGGCACAAGCTCTTTCGTTAGCCAAAGTGCAGCACACACGTGCAGTGAACTACTGAACCGAAGAACAATAATTAATTAATTATACTCACAAAGAAAATGCAGAATCCTGATCGCTCTCACTCCCAAAAGGCCAGACGACCATCATCCCAATCATAATAAGTTCAACTTAATAATTCACCCTGGCATATGTCTCTATTATTCAACTATATTTTGCTTCCGTATGCTTCACTTCGTTCTCATGGCTATGAAGGGATGCCCATGGGCGTTCCAATTTGTAGGCAGTTGGTGATGGCTGAGGAACACTTAAAGCTTGTCTTTGTTTATTATTCGTACCGGCATTCTATAGTCACTCCCTCCGCCCCAGCAAACCAGTTGCGTTGTTTATATATTGTTGATCACAAATCCAATTACTAAGTCATATTGTATAGAATTTAAGACTTTGAAACAGCCTTTTTTTAAATGACATCCATGTGAATTTTTAGAGGTGGTATTCTTTTACATGTCTAAATGACAAAACACACAACCACCATAAATATTAGATCAGGCCAGGAACGAAGTCTTTGGTTACTGGGCGGTAAAATCAGCAACATAAACGGAAGGCTTTTCCCAACAACAAAAAAGGAAGGCGTCTTACCCATTCCTGAAGACTAGTAGCTCAGCTTGATGTGTTCTTCCGCTGAAGATGTGAGTTTTTGTTTGTCAGCATGGCACAACGGGATACGAGATGCCTGAGGATATGATCGATATGTCTCTTGCATTTTTTTTTTACTAAAATATGGTTTATATTAGATCGGTATAGTATTGCATACAACCAGATAAATGATGAATGAAACAATGAACACAAAAACGACACTAAATAAAGGGAAGACTGCATCCACGACTATATTCATCGAAATTCTTCTGGACGCCACAACTGAACTTCTCGTTGTTGTACCACTATAGTTCTCTCTGACAATTGGGATTATCATGAAATCCAGCCACTGAGGGTCTTTGAAGAAGCTAACGCCTAACGGTGCACATGAAACCACGCCGATGAACAACACAAATAATCAACCCGTCATCCATGAAGAACATGGGCAAGATCTCGCAAACAACAAAGACGCAACAAGCATCGCCGAAACGAGATTGACACCGCCATCACCATCGCCGCAACATCGACACGAAACCGGAGCCAACTAAACAAAGAACAAAAGATGAGTATCCCCTCCCCTCCGCCCCGCGGCGCCAGAGCGACGGCTGAAGGTGGAGGGGAAAGGAGATTGATCTTGCAATGGCTAAGTTTTTTTCCGAAGGGGTCATGCACTTGTACCTATGGTGTAACGTCTAGAGAGGCGCCGGCAAAAACGATACTACTTGTGATCGGCTATTGGTGCCGTACATGTTCGTTCTGTAGCTAGTCGCGCATGGCAAGCTCGTGATCGAACGTGCTGGTCTTGCTAGCTTTTGGAGTCTGAGCACCAAATTGTGGAATGGACAACGGACTGAAAGCCGATCGAAAAAAACAAAAAATTGGAGATGCGAGAAATTGAACCCCGTGCCTCTATTCAACATTGATTAGCGCTCTACCAATTGAGCTACATCCCCATTTACATGTATTATTACTATAACTAAATCCAATATATATTACGAAATTGATTGTTCACAAGATTAATCATCAAACGTGGACTATTCCGATTCCATACAAACGTCTCCAGACACATGCGAGAGGCAGCGAGCAAGGGAGAGGAACGCGGCGGAGAGCACTTTCTGCCACCGCCGCGGGTTACCGGCGGAGCCCGACGAGTACGAGCGGCTCCTTGCGTGAGTCTATCGCCGGTCGCTTACGACGGCGGAGACGGACGCTCGGCGGCTCCGCCGAAATAACATGAAGGCTCTTCGGTGAGGTATCGAGTAGTCCGACCATGAAGCCAAGGAGAAGGCGACGGAGGCGGCTCGGCTGGCGAAGCTCAAGGGCCAGCAGGACCGGGCCATCCGGTGCCTCAAGGGCCTCATCATCGTCTCTTCCTCCAACGACGACGGCGGCGGCTCCTAGTCCGACGACTCGGACGATCCTCCACCAGCCGACGACGGGTATAGCTACGCCAGCGACCGAAAGGGCAAGGGGCTGGCCCGGAAGTGGTGATGATCCGCTTTTCTTCAATTTAATTTCAAACTTTAGATGTAGTTTCAAGTTATCCGTCGTTTATGTGAACTTTGGTGGTCCTTCGAACATCCGATCGTGACCTTTTGGTGGAAGTATTGTGCTTGCCTATGTCTGTGTCTAGGTCCATTTGAGGGGTCATATTTATCATATACGCCTGTAGATGCTCTAACAAAATAGAGTATCTCTAGCCTATCCCCAATCTTCCATCCTCCACCCTTTAATTCTTTATTTTATTTTGAGAGATTGAATTTTTATGCATCCAGCCTATCTCCCAATTTAATCGTCCAAACAAACTCGACCTCATATGCAATCATCTCTTCATTCTTTTCTTCTTTCTTCCACGGATGTTTTGTCGGCACTGGATGATGTCCATGAGCTAACTACCCCTAGGATAGATTATCCACAACAATAATTCTATAGAGACTCACCGAGCGCGACATGCGCATGCGAAGGAGGAGTAATTCATCCTTCATGGCCACAGTCTGGGCACTTCTTTGACTGAATGGGTTCTTCTCATGTTCCTACTCTCAGTGACACGTTCAGTTGGTCTGCAATACGAAGAATTATCGGAGTAGATTTTTTTTTTGCGGGAAATTGGGAACTTTTTATTCATACGATGATCCACTAGCCATATCAGCCATAAGGCTGGTGACTAGGAACCCAGGGAGAGAGTCCATCCAACACTCTGTCACCTCCATTGTGCATGCATGTTTCGCAAAAAGGTGGGCAGGGACATTGGCATGTCTCATTACATGATGAATGTCAAAATAATTAAACTGAGCAACAAGCTCCTCAATATCTAATAGTATCGGCGCTATGAGAGAGCGCGAATTCTGGCGCGATTTCCAGAGGTTGACCACTTCCAAACTGTCTGTTTCGATTTCGACCCGCGCAAAACCACGAAGCATTGCCACCACCACACCTTCGCGCACCACAGTAGCCTCTCCTCTATCGGAGTAGATGATGGCGGTAGATGGCCATGTTTCTTTATATGAAAGAAATGTATGGTGTATGTACTGGTCCGATCGTGGTGCACTAGTAGAAAACTGAGCTTTAATACCGGTTCATTTTTTTCGAAAAGGGGGGTTACCCTAGCCTCTGCATCAGAAAGATGCATACGGCTCATATTGTTAAAAAAGAAATCAGTATCAAAGTCTCCAGTGTCTCAAAGTACGAAATGAAAACAGAACGCTCATACGAGCCTAATCAAAAAGCCACAACCGGCAGGCAAACAAAATAGGAGCACTACATGCCTATCCTATTACATGACCGCCATCCAAACCGGTTGAAAATAACCCGAGCTACCATCTCCCATCGGGTAGACGCAGTAGCCAAATGCCCCCTGGCCTTCGTCGGAGTGAGTAGCGACCACATACGGATCAATGTTGTGGCCCTGAAGATAACCTGCAAAAAGTGAAAGTTCGTTGCTCTGTTAAAAACCAAATCATTTCTACAGTTCCAGACTGCCCATAACAAGGCACAAACTCCAACAAGAATGTGCCTCGCTATCTCCGAGTTAACCCCATCAAGCCATGTTCCAAATAACATGTTGATAGAAGTAGGTGGAGTAATATTAAAAGCAATATGAATCGAACACCAAAGAATCTTAGCCAGCGGACAATCTAGAAAGAGGTGCCTGATAGTTTTGTTATGATCACAAAAACTACACCTAGCAGAACCCAACCAATTGCGTTTTGCCAGATTATCCTTTGTCAAAATGACTTGCTTATGTACAAACCACATAAACACTTTGATTCGCAAAGGTACCTTAACTTTCCAGACGTGCATCGAGCAAGGAATGACACTAGTGTTTATGACATCCAGATACATGGATTTGACTGAGAACACGCCGTCCTTAGTCAGTTTCCAATACAATCTATCTGGTTGTTGAGACAGCTGGACATCCATCAGCCTTCGTACAAGATGAAGCCAGGCCTCCCAACGATCGCCTACCAACGTCCTCCGAAAGCTAATATTGAGAGGCGTGGACTGTAAAACGGTTGTACAAAGTAGGATATTGAAGTGCCAGGGGCGTCTCCCCAAGCCACGTATCCTCCCAGAACCTCGTATTAGCCCCATCATCGACTAAGATCTTTGCCATGTTAAAGAAGAGGGGCTTGACTCTCATCAACCCTTTTCAAAACGGTGAGTCATACGGTCGCACAGTCACCTGAGCAAATGTTTTAGACTGAAGATACTTATTTCGCAAAATCTGAGCCCAAGTAGCCTCTGTCTCGGACGAAAGTTTAAATAGCCACTTGCTAAGGAGACATCTATTCTTGATCTCTAGATTTTCAACGCCTAGACCGCCTTGGTCCTTCGGCCTACAGACGATGTCCCATTTGCAAGCCTATACTTTTGTTCATAAGGGCCTTTAGTGCCGGTTCTGCAACCGGCACTAAAGAGTAGAGACTAAAGCCCCCCCCCCCTTAGTACCGGTTCGGCACGAACCGCCACTAAAGGCCAACCACATGGCGTGAGCTCACACCGTGGTATGGGGGACCTTTAGTACCGGTTGGTGTTACCAACTGGTACTAAAGGTATTTTTTTTAATTATTTTTGTAAATTTTGGAAAAAATTTGTTTTTTTCGATTTTCAATTTTCTGAATTATTTGATGATTTAGTCTCTAATCGCCCCTCTTAACTACTCAAGTGTGGATCACTCATTCCAAATCGTCTAACTTCTCAACCGGTCACCCATTCTCTCACTCCCCCAGCCTGAGCACGCTTAACTTCGGAATTCTATTCCCCTACTTTCCAAGTCTGCACTTGTTGTTTTCCTGACAAACGTAAGCTGTAAATCCTATTAACCCTCAGCAGTTTAGCTTGAGCATTAGGTCACACATTTCACCGTTTGAGTTTGAAATTATTATTCTAAAAAAACAGCAATTATTTAGTAACACTAATATTTCTTGAATAAGTTTGACCATAGTTTGATCAGATTTGACCAAAACTCAAAAAATTGAAATAATTATTTAGTAACACTAATATTCTTGAATAAGTATGTAGTAACATTAATACTTCTTGAATAAGTAGTTTGACCATAGTTTGACCAGATTTAACCAAAATTAAAAAAACTTAAATTTCAGCATATCTTTTTCTTCTTTTGGAATTTGAGGATTCTAAAAAATTGCAAACAAGCCATAGGCTGTCAAAATCGGATGCAGTTTTTCGTGCTGAATTTTTTGATATATTATACGTTTTTTCCGACATCATATGCAAAAGTTATAGCCGTTTTACATTTTCCCTACACTTTTTGCAAAACATATCCAAATTTAAGTTTTTTAATTTTCCTAACAAGTAGATGTAGTAATATAACTACATCTCGAAGAATTTTATTTTTTAAATTTTTTATCATTTTTTTTGTATTTTTCAAAACTGAAATGGCGATACACGGGGCTCTGCTAGAGTCTACGTTTAGTATCACATTCAAAATAAACAGTAAATATCAAGTCTTTCGTTCACTAAGAACATTTGGATGCACTTAATGCTCTTGATTAATGCATCGTATGACGATGCCTAAACAGACACTACTTGAACATATCACTCGACAGAAGCCTAGCCACACGATACAATTTTCTCCATGTTTGTGCTCAGATCACCTCGAGCAGATCACTTCTAGATTTCAGTGCCCCCTGCTCCTCAGAAGTCAGCCTCCCATACAACTCTTTTATCTACATCGTTATATTTCCCCCACCGAGAACTGGGCCTAGGCTTAGTTGGCAAGGCCCAGGGGTTTGCAGCCAGCCCACACCAGGGTTCAAGTCTCGGCTTGAGCGTTGGTGCTCATGGAGTTTTCTTCTATAAAAAAATGCTAACAGGCTAGTCTAGCCCGGGTTGGTCTCATTTTATATATATAGGGTCGCGCTATTCGTCACCCTAGGTGAGGAATTTTTATTCCTCACCCCAGCCAAATCGTGTAGGTACATGCAACCTGCACGTATGCCAACCGTGGAGGCTTCTGTTCAGAGGTAATTTACAAGGCAACTGGGGTAAGATTATAGCGTGTAGTCTGGTGAGGTAATATACAACATAACAGAGGTAAGATTACAGCGTGGGCTTCAGCCTGGCACGCCCGAAACAACCGTGAGAGAAATTGGCCTGCGATGTAAAATTACTCCGAGGTAAGGTGAGCAACCAACTCAGCCGAAATGTTTTTTATGTTGTAGTATTTTATTGTGGCATGAGTGCGCTTCAGCTTGGCACAGGTTTAGATGACAAACTGTATATAGGCTACTTAAAATGCTACTCGTTAATTATTATTCATATGTATTGGAATTGGTTCAGACAAAAAAAGAAGCTAATTTTTTGAACTTCTAAACAAACTCGTAAAATACTGCAATCATGTGAAGAGACACACAGATCTGTCTGCTCTCAAAAGTACAGTTTATCTATCTAGCATGCGCCAAGTTCATGGAGCATTGTGCCCGTTCTTCATCGTTCTCATTTTTCTCTTACCAGTGGTTGTTTCATGACAAGACAGATAATCTGTCACACCCAAGATGCGACCCTATCCTAAAGGAACTCGAAGGTCCCACCAAGGATAGAAGCGCATCTTGAAGACGCTTTTGCAAGGTGGATATCATTACATCAACATTACATAATAGATGGGGATACATACAAAAGGCATACAATGCCACACGAATACAACATCATCTTACAAAAGAGCACCATCCGACTACAGATGAAACACAAACAGAAATTCAAACGACATCCACCCTGCTAGCCCAGGCTGCCGACCTGGAACCTACCCCTGATCGAAGAAGAAGCAGAAGAAGAACTCCAAACAAGTAAACATCGCTCTCGCGTCATGATCATCGCATAACATGTACCTGCAACTGTTGTTGTAGTAATCTGTGAGCCACGAGGACTCAGCAATCCCATTACCATGGGTATCAAGACTAGCAAAGCTTAATGGGAAAGGAAGGGGTAAAGTGGTGAGGTTGCAGCAGCGGCTAAGCATGATATGATGGCTAACATACGCAAATAAGAGTGAGAAGAGAAGCAACGGAACGGCCGTGAAGCTAGCAATGATCAAGAGGTGATCCTGAACTCCTACTTACGTCAAGCATAACCCAAAACCGTGTTCACTTCCCGGACTCCGCCGAGAAAGACTATCACGGCTACACACGCGGTTGATGCATTTTAATTCGGATCTGGTGTCAAGTTATCTACAACCGGACATTAACAAATTCTCGTCTGCCACATAACCGCGGGCACGACTCTCGAAAGTTTATACCCTGCAGGGGTGTCCCAACTTAGCCCATGATAAGCTCTCGCGATCAACGAAGGATATTCCTTCTCCCAGGAAGACTCGATCAGTCTCGGAATCCCGGTTTACAAGACATTTCGACAATGGTAAAACAAGACCAGCAAAGCCGCCTGATGCGCCGACAATCCCGATAGGAGCTGCACATATCTCGTTCTCAGGGCAACACCGGATAAGTCAAGCTACGAGTAAAACCAGACCTCGAGTTTCCTCGAGGGGGCCCCGCAGGCTGCTCGGTTCGGACCAGCACTTAGACAAGCACTGGCCCGAGGGGGCTAAAAATAAAGATGACCCTCGGGTTGGCCGACCCAAGGGAAGGGTATAGGTGGTGGTGAGGCAAATGGTAAAACCAAGGTTGGACCTTGCTGGACAAGTTTTATTCAAAGCGAACTGTCAGGGGGGTCCCATAAATCACCCGACCACGTTAGGAACGCAAAATCCGGGAACATAACACCGGTATGATGGAAACTAGGGCGGCAAGAGTGGAACAAAACACCAGGCATAAGGCCGAGCCTTCCACCCTTTACCAAGTATATAGATGCATTAATAATATAAGAGATATTATGATATCCCAACATAACCCTGTCCACCATGGAGCAATCTTTAACTTCACCTGCAACTAACAACGCTATAAGAGGGGCTGAGCAAAGCGGTAACATAGCCAATCAATGGTTTGCTAGGAATGGTGTCAAAGGTTAGAGGTTCATGGCAATTTGGGAGGCTTGAAGAGCAAAAGATAGGTAGCGAAGCAAAGCGATAGAACGAAGCAACTAGCATAGCAATGATAGTAGTGAGATCCAGGGTAGCGGTCATCTTGCCTGAAATCCCGCTAGGAAGAAGAACGATTCCATGAAGAAGATGAAGCCACGAAGACGAATCACACGTAGACGAATGAATCCTCACGATCGCAACGAAACGGGAACTATCGAGAAGAAGCACACAACATGGTAAACACCCCACACATGAACAAGGCATGATGCACAACAAGCATGATGCATGACCCAGCTACATGAAGCTACTCATGGCCAGAGATGATGCAAACAAGAACAACACATCAAAGCAAGTTTAAATGAGGTCGGGAACAACATATAACAACTCCGGTAAGTCCTCATATGCATATTTCGAAATTGGTCCAGAACTGAATAAACATTAAGTTGAAGTTGTTAAACAGCAAGTTAAAGAGCACCAAGAGGATCTCCACGAAATTCTAGTCAAGTTACATATAAAGTTCATTAGATTCGGAGGTACGGGCTAGAAGATATGAGCAAAACAAGTTAAGCATGGCATTGATGCAAAATGCATACAAACATCAATAAAACACTCCCAAACATGGATGCAACATGATGATATGAAACTACATGCAAAATCAAGCAAGTTTCATATAGAGCACACTCAAAACGGAGCAACGGTTCAACACACACACACTATACAAGTCATAACAACAATCTGTCCAAAACAGCAACTAGGCATATTGCAAGCATCAAAACAATATGCTACAGCACCCCAACATAAGAACAAAAAGCATGGGCATGAAGTACTGGTAAATCATAACAAAACATGAACACCGAGCTTTCTCCAGAAAACACTAGATCATGCTCCAAAACATATGGTAAGATGGCAAATAATAACAGTTTCAGACTTTAGCAGAAATAACATCAGGTTGCAATGTTTAGAGCTATCAAATAACATGTTACAGGAACTTATCATGGCAAAAAAAGGTATGGCATGATACTACTAAATGCATAGAACAACAGTCCCTTACTGACCATGAGTCAAAAAGGCATAGAAAATATGATGGCACCCATGTAAACATGGCAAGTTATATTACAGATTCATACATGGCAGGAACAACAATAAGTAGGCATGTTGGTGAGCTTTAACCACTCACCACAGAGCAATACATGGCATGGCAAGCCAACCAACAGTAAGAAGACATGTTTATGAAGCTAAGCATGGCAAGAGCAAGGTCATAGGGTGCATGGATCACTAGCAAACAATCATGGAAACATTGAACTTCATGTTAACAGGTTGACAGCAACATTATTTAGCAACTTTGGAGCAAGATATGAACAAGCTACAGCAACCTATAAATGCAACCAGGGGCATGTGTTGTTAGAGGATGACATGTAGATCAAAACATGTTTATAGAACATCTCCAGATTATGCATAGAATGATTAGTAGCAACATGTTTATATAGCATCATGAAATAACAGATTCAGCCTAGCAAAACAGCAACAGCAAGTACCCTACTTAGCAAGCTTGATGCACTCAACACACAACTCACAAAAATACAAGGATGACACCACTGGAAAGATGGCATGGCATAGATCAAAACACATGTAGACATCAACCTCATAGGATGCACACATCAATCATGGCAAAAAATGACAAATGAGCAAGTTATAACAGTTTCAGCAAATTAACATCAACATGCACTCTTCCAACAGCATTTCGGGCATCAAGATGAACTCAAATGAATATGATGCAATGGAAAGGAATAAAGTACTCGTATAGACGAACAATTTGACATATTACACGCACGAAACGGAGCTACGGATGCATAGATACAGCATGATGAACATGGCATGATAATGCAACAATATACGGGACTTAGACGAATTCGGGGTCAACCTCGGGCTGAACGGATTTTGATGCGGCGACGGATCTCGCAGGATCCGCGAGGACGGCGGCCGGAGAGGGAGAAGGAGACCGGAGAGGCGGCCGGCGGGGTCGGAGCGAGGCGGATCCGGGCGCTCCTGCCCGGATCTGACCGGGGCGGCAACCGGCGAGGTCAGCGGGTGGCGGAGCATCGGCGGCGGCCGGCGGCGTGGCC
>NC_041391.1:647664417-647670846 GCF_002162155.2 Triticum dicoccoides | reverse complement strand
GGGCCGGCGGTGGAGGGTGGCGGCGGCGCGCCACGTGGCGAGCTCGGATTGGCTGCGGGCGGCGGCGCGGACATGTCCGGCGGGGGCGGACGCGTCCGGCTACGGGAGGAGGAAGAAGCTAGGGTTAGGGGGGATTCATCCGCGAATTTTGGGGGAGAGGGTGTTTATATAGGTAGAAGGAGTTAGGAGAGTCCAAATGAGGAGCGGTTTTCGGCCACGCGATCGTGATCGAACGACCGAGAGCATGGAGGGGGTTAGGATGGGTTTTGGGCCACATTGGAAGGGGTGTTGGGCTGCAACAAAAGAGGCCTTTACGGTTACCCGGTTAACCATTGGAGTATCAAACGACCTCCAAATGGCACGAAACTTGACAGGCGGTCTACCAGTGCTATACCAAGGCCGCTTGGCAAACCTCGGGCCATTTCGAGAAAGTTTAACACCCGCACACGAAAAGAGACAAGAGGGGGACGCCGGAGGACATAGGAGTGCCAGATTGCAAAACGGACAACGGGGAAAGTGCTCGGATGCATGAGGCGAACACGTATGCAAAATGAGATGCACATGATGATATGATAAAATGCAACACGCAAGCAAATGACATGGCTAAGACGGCGAATAACTGGCGGACACCTGGCGCATCGAATCCGGGGCGTTACAACACTCCTCCACTAACAAGAGATCTCGTCCCGAGATTTTAGGACCGAGACGGAAGGGAAAAGGGATGAGGTGAAATAAGAACTCAAGAGAAGAATCAAAGAATCGAGAGCACTCAAGAATAAGAGAGGAACGGCGAGAATGACAAGAATCGAAAGCTCACGGAATCAAATAGACTAAGAAACCACTCGTTCTAACCGGAGTGGTTAGAATGAGAAAAGAAACGGATAAGACTGAAAGAATTTAGGTAGCACTCCGGCTGAAAATGGGAGGATTAGAACATGAACTTAAGAAGATGGAATGAAACTTGATGAACTCTTGAAGAATGAATTAAATCATGAAGAACCACCATGAAGAACTCCGTTGACAAAAAGGATGATGAGATAGAATGAAGGATGAAAGAATAGAAGAGCGTTGCGATGATTTAGATGGAGGTTCCGACGACATGGCTGAGGAAATTGAACTCCGGAAAAAAAAAGATGAAAACACTTGGAACTAGAATTTATTCACCAAGAACAAACTCTGAAGGAAGGGATTACTCACTTGGATGAAATAAGAATAAGATTTATTGTATGCTTATCCTTCATCAAATTAAATTGATGAGAAGCAATGGATTTTACATACTACATATTCTTCTTGAAAAGGATTAAGGAGAGAATAGCACAAAACTTGAGAAAGTCTTCATGAACCACCGGTAGGATTGAAAAGAACGAATGGATTAATATGATAAACAAGGAAAAGAATCTGAAAGAACCACCATGAGAATTCGAAAATGACTGATGAAAGAGACTTAATCACTAGGAAGAATTAGAAAAGCACAAAGATACTTGAGGAATAAAAAGACAAGATAATGGCGGGATCGCGAACTGGTTGAAGAATACTTGAACGAAGCACCTGGAGAATATAGAGACGACCGAAGCTAAAAACTTAGAACGAAGGAATGTTCCGAAAAGATGACCTCCGGATGATCGAGAGGGAAAGCAACTCCTGAAATGCTCCGGATGGATGAAAAGAATTTGCATGACTTGAAACAATTTGATAGGATAACATGAAACTAGAACCACGAAACTTCGGAAGAACGGACAAGATTTAGAGGAAAAACTCTTCTTCGGTCTTCAAATGACAACGAGAAACACCACCAAAATTACTGAGATACTCCGGGAGAATGAGAATCGAAGAGGTTGAGCCAACAATGAAAAGAATTTGAAAGCGATCTTGGAAAAGGCATGTGACTGATGGAATCCATTCTTACATCACACTTTGAAAAGAATTTGAGAATAACTCCGGGGGAATTAGAAGAGTCAGGTAAGATCCTGGGAAAAGACCTGTGGGTTAGGGCCCACTGAAGAAAACACCGTTGGAAAGGATTGTTGAAAAGTTAGATGATGCACCGGAACAATTAAAATATTTGAATGAGGTGACAACCTTGAATTAATTCAAACACAGACAAATCTCCTGAGATGTCTTGAACACTCCGGAAGGATAATCCGACGAGAGGCAAATGAGCAAGGAGAACACTTGATCCAAGGAAAAGAATATAGCCAACCCAAAGAACTTGAATTGAGTCAACCGGAGAAGTAAAGAGATGAAGAATGCCAAACAAAAGAGAAATCGCCGGTTGAAATAATTGAGGGAAGACTGAAGGGACTCCACACGAATGAAAACAAAAGCACCTGGAAGGGAGAACCAACGAATATCTTGGAGAGAAAAACACCGGTTGACATCATTGAGGAAAGAAAGCAAAGACTTCGCATGAGTAGGATGGATACTCGATTACGGACTCCGGTTCCGAGAAGAAAAAGGGTAGGGCGGGTGGGAAAAAAAACAACTGAGGATTGAACTCAAAGATGAAGAGGCTCGAGTCAACTTGACGAGAAATGCACCGGATAAAAAGAGCTGAGGAACAACTACCGGAAAACCAACTGCGTGAACCTAAAGAAAATTTTGAAGGGGAAGAGGAGTAAATCAAAACACCTACGTCAAGAATCCTCACCAGAGCGACGAAGGGGCAGAGGAGTAAAAAGAATTCCTACTCTCCGATATAACTAGACTCTGAAAACAGTTTTCTTCTAGACTCAACAACGGCCAACTACACGATCAATCAAGGGGGGCTCCTAAGGTCGGTCGAGGCTCTGATACCAACTTGTCACGCCCAAGATGCGACCCTATCCTAAAGGAACTCGAAGGTCCCACCAAGGATAGAAGCGCATCTTGAAGACGCTTTTGCAAGGTGGATATCATTACATCAACATTACATAATAGATGGGGATACATACAAAAGGCATACAATGCCACATGAATACAACATCATCTTACAAAAGAGCACCATCCGACTACGGATGAAACACAAACAGAAATTCAAACGACATCCACCCTGCTAGCCCAGGCTGCCGACCTGGAACCTACCCCTGATCGAAGAAGAAGCAGAAGAAGAACTCCAAACAAGTAAACATCGCTCTCGCGTCATGATCATCGCATAACCTGTACCTGCAACTGTTGTTGTAGTAATCTGTGAGCCACGAGGACTCAGCAATCCCATTACCATGGGTATCAAGACTAGCAAAGCTTAATGGGAAAGGAAGGGATAAAGTGGTGAGGTTGCAGCAGCGGCTAAGCATGATATGTTGGCTAACATACGCAAATAAGAGCGAGAAAAGAAGCAACGGAACGGTCGTGAAGCTAGCAATGATCAAGAGGTGATCCTGAACTCCTACTTACATCAAGCATAACCCAAAACCATGTTCACTTCCCGGACTCCGCCGAGAAGAGACCATCACGGCTACACACGCGGTTGATGCGTTTTAATTCGGATCTGGTGTCAAGTTATCTACAACCGGACATTAACAAATTCCCATCTGCCACATAACCGCGGGCACGGCTCTCAAAAGTTTATACCCTACAGGGGTGTCCCAACTTAGCCCATGATAAGCTCTCGCGATCAAGGAAGGATATTCCTTCTCCCAGGAAGACCCGATCAGTCTCGAAATCCCGGTTTACAAGACATTTCGACAATGGTAAAACAAGACCAGCAAAGCCGCCCGATGCGCCGACAATCCCGATAGGAGCTGCACATATCTCGTTCTCAGGGCAACACCGGATAAGTCAAGCTACGAGTAAAACCAGACCTCGAGTTTCCCAGGGGGCCCCGCAGGCTGCTCGGTTTGGACCAGCACTTAGACAAGCACTGGCCCGGGGGGGCTAAAAATAAAGATGACCCTCGGGTTGGCCGACCCAAGGGAAGGGTATAGGTGGTGGTGAGGCAAATGGTAAAACCAAGGTTGGGCCTTGCTGGACAAGTTTTATTCAAAGCGAACTGTCAGGGGGGTCCCATAAATCACCCGACCGCGTTAGGAACGCAAAAACCGGGAACATAACACCGGTATGACGGAAACTAGGGCGGCAAGAGTGGAACAAAACACCAGGCATAAGGCCGAGCCTTCTTCCCTTTACCAAGTATATAGATGCATTAATAATATAAGAGATATTGTGATATCCCAACACAACCCTGTCCACCATGGAGCAATCTTCAACTTCACCTGCAACTAACAATGCTATAAGAGGGGCTGAGCAAAGCGGTAACATAGCCAATCAATGGTTTGCTAGGAATGGTGTCAAAGGTTAGAGGTTCATGGCAATTTGGGAGGCTTGAAGAGCAAAAGATAGGTAGCGAAGCAAAGCGATAGAACGAAGCAACTAGCATAGCAATGATAGTAGTGAGATCCAGGGTAGCGGTCATCTTGCCTGAAATCCCGCTAGGAAGAAGAACGAGTCCATGAAGAAGATGAAGCCACGAAGACGAACCACACGTAGACGAACGAATCCTCACGATCGCAACGAAACGGGAACTATCGAGAAGAAGCACACAACATGATAAACACCCCACACATGAACAAGGCATGATGCACAACAAGCATGATGCATGACCCAGCTACATGAAGCTACTCATGGCAAGAGATGATGCAAACAAGAACAACACATCAAAGCAAGTTTAAATGAGGCCGGCAACAACATATAACAACTCTGGTAAGTCCTCATATGCATATTTCGAAATTGGTCCAGAACTGAATAAACATTAAGTTGAAGTTGTTAAACAGCAAGTTAAAGAGCACCAAGAGCATCTCCACGAAATTCTAGTCAAGTTACATATAAAGTTCATTAGATTCGGAGCTACGGGCTAGAAGATATGAGCAAAACAAGTTAAGCATGGCATTGATGCAAAATGCATACAAACATCAATAAAACACTCCCAAACATGGATGCAACATGATGATATGAAACTACTTGCAAAATCAAGCAAGTTTCATATAGAGCACACTCAAAACGGAGCAACGGTTCAACACACACACACTATACAAGTCATAACAACAATCTGTCCAAAACAGCAACTAGGCATATTGCAAGCATCAAAACAATATGCTACAGCACCCCAACATAAGAACAAAAAGCATTGGCATGAAGTACTGGTAAAGCATAACAAAACATGAACACTGACCTATCTCCAGAAAACACTAGATCATGCTCCAAAACACATGGTAAGATGGCAAATAATAACAGTTTCAGACTTTAGCAGAAATAACATCAGGTTGCAATGTTTAGAGCTATCAAACAACATGTTACAGGAACTTATCATGGCAAACAAAGGTATGGCATGATACTACTAAATGCATAGAACAACAGTCCGTTACTGACCATGAGTCAAAAAAGCACAGAAAATATGATGGCACCCATGTAAACATGGCAAGTTATATTACAGATTCATACATGGCAGGAACAACAATAAGTAGGCATGTTGGTGAGCTTGAACCACTCACCACAGAGCAATACATAGCATGGCAAGGCAACCAACAGTAAGAAGACATGTTTATGAAGCTAAGCATGGCAAGAGCAAGGTCATAGGGTGCATGGATCACTAGCAAACAATCATGAAAACATTAAACTTCATGTTAACAGGTTGACAGCAACATTATTTAGCAACTTTGGAGCAAGATACGAACAAGCTACAGCAACCTATAAATGCAACCAGGGGCATGTATTGTTAGAGGATGACATGTAGATCAAAACATGTTTATAGAATATCTCCAGATTATGCATAGAATGATTAGTAGCAACATGTTTATATAGCATCACGAAATAACAGATTCAGCCTAGCAAAACAGCAACAGCAAATACCCTACTTAGCAAGCTTGATGCACTCAACACACAACTCACGAAAATACAAGGATGGCACCACTGGAAAGATGGCATGGCATAGATCAAAACACATGTAGACATCAACCTCATAGGATGCACACATCAATCATGGCAAAAAATGACAAATGAGCAAGTTATAATAGTTTCAGCAAATTAACATCAACATGCACTCTTCCAACAGCATTTCGGGCATCAAGATGAACTCAAATGAATATGATGCAATGGAAAAAAATGAAGTACTCGTCGAGACGAACAATTTGACATATTACACGCACGAAACGGAGCTACGGATGCATAGATACATCATGATGAACATGGCATGATAATGCAACAATATACGGGACTTAAACGAATTCGGGGTCAACCTCGGGCTGCACGGATTTTGATGCAGCGACGGATCTCGCCGAATCCGCGAGGACGGCGGCCGGAGAGGGAGAAGGAGACCGGAGAGGCGGCCGGCGGGGTCGGAGCGAGGCGGATCCGGGCGCTCCTGCCCGGATCTGACCGGGGCGGCAACCGGCGAGATTAGCGGGCGGCGGAGCATCGGCGGCGGCCGGCGGCGCGGCCGGGAGCCTGGCGGCAGAG
>NC_041391.1:647655587-647663963 GCF_002162155.2 Triticum dicoccoides | reverse complement strand
GGCCCGCGCGGGCCCGCGATGGGCTCCGCGGGCCGGCGATGGAGGGTGGCGGCGGCGCGCCACGTGGCGAGCTCGGATTGGCTGCGGGCGGCGGCGCGGACATGTCCGGTGGGGGCGGACGCGTCCGGCTACGGGAGGAGGAAGAAGCTAGGGTTAGGGGGGATTCATCCGCGAATTTTGGGGGAGAGGGTGTTTATATAGGTAGAAGGAGCTAGGAGAGTCCAAATGAGGAGCGGTTTTCGGCCACGCGATCATGATCGAACGACCGAGAGCATGGAGCGGGTTAGGATGGGTTTTGGGCCACTTTGGAAGGGGTGTTGGGCTGCAACAAAAGAGGCCTTTACGGTTATCCGGTTAACCGTTGGAGTATCAAACGACCTCCAAATGGCACGAAACTTGACAGGCGGTCTACCAGTGCTATACCAAGGCCGCTTGGCAAACCTCGGGCCATTCCGAGAAAGTTTAACACCCGCACACGAAAAGAGACAAGAGGGGGACGCCGGAGGACATAGGGGTGCCGGATTGCAAAACGGACAACGGGGAAAGTGCTCGGATGCATGAGGCGAACACGTATGGAAAATGAGATGCACATGATGACATGATAAAATGCAACACGCAAGCAAATGACATGGCAAAGACGGCGAATAACTGGCGGACACCTGGCGCATCGAATCTGGGGCGTTACATAATCTTAGCTCACATTCTGTCTAGCTTTTGGTGGTACAGAACTGTAAGCCATGCTGCAGAGCTTATAGCATTATTCTACAACCAAATCGAGATGGATACTCTCCAGTTTTCAGAATGCTCAAGAAGACAATCTTCCCGTAACTCTTAAACTGGTTTGTTCTGGGCAGTAGAATTTACATTTGAAGAGAAGGATGAAGCATTTGCTGATCCAGAAGGTTTAAGTTAACATTGCAGGTAAGATGTTCCAAGGATTCTCCACAGCTATGTTTGCATGCTTAATGTTCTTCCAAAGTTAATTTCGATACACATTAATTGTGCAGGTTAGTAATGTAGCATGGTAAGAAGGCCTATCTATAAGGGCAGAGAGCCCTCTTCCATGTCTTGACGTCGATATGTCTCAGATGCTTGACACATCGATCCTGACCATCACCATTGTCTCATTCTTTGCATACCGTCAGCAACTCCATTCCTAGAGATGTTTGCATCTTAGGCTTGAGCTACCTACAGTGTAAATAAAACTGATTATGGTTCACTGAGAATTTCATATTTACTGATTAGAGTATAGGAAACAATAAGTAGCATCAATAAAGCACATCCTAGGGGCATAAGGTTGTGTTGAAACAAACAATATGTTGATATGCATATGCAATTCCGACAGAGAAATCATTTTGTAACTACGGGTATGTATATGCATGGAGCTTCAGAACAAATAAACATTAGCCAAGAAGAAAATGAATGGATATTTGTTAACAAAGTAATAGTGTTCTTGTTAACTTGCAAGAGATGATCGGCAGCAAAATAGAAGATTGTAGAAAATGCTAGGAATAAATAAACAACTTGCAATCCTTAGTCCAGGTTTTGCTTCTCAAAGAAATGAAGCGCTCACTCTCTTAGAATTTGGTGCAAAACATACTACAATATGAGAAATAAGCTTGTAGTTTTGCCCAAAACAACTAAATTTGTGGATGCAATCAAAAACGAACACATGGTCTAATTTTCATTCTGTTTGGAACATTCGGTACAATTTGCCATCCTCTTTCTCGAAGTATAATGTTTCTTTGTTGTTTTATGAGCATTAACATCAAACGTTATGCCAGAAAATAGCACATACGATGCTGTTCAACGAGATGCAATGTTATAGATTTATGATCTAGATGCTGACATAAGTGCACAACAAACAATCTTGGTCGATAAATACTCCAGAAGCACATTTACATATAAAGTCTGGTTTATGCTAGGGAAAATTAATAAGGAATAACATCAACGAACAATACATTTTCAAAGCTTTATAAGTTACATACACTGACAGACTTGCATGCATGCTTGAAAAAATTAGAGCAGATACCCCTTTTCAAGTACCAGTATATACATATACACCCAACCCTTAAAAAAACCGAGATTAGATTTTCTACCTCTCTTTATGAGTATAAACCTTTTGATTCACTGCATATACCATTTTCTCAAATGGAACTGAGGCAATGTCCAGTAGAAGTTTCTAGATTATTTTGTTATCCAGTAAATATCCAGTCAAATAGATCAAGAAATATTGAATGCCCTTGATGGTACCAAAAATAAATAAAAATCCGACTCACAACTATGGTGGAGGGGCTAATCGAAGAATGGGTGTTCACACCAAGATCAGTGTGAAGTTAAGCAGGTTTTGAATCTAGTCAGACCCTATGTGCCCAAAATCATATTTAGGATAAGCAATCAAGTATATATACTCCACCAACTAAACAATTTGCAAAGAAAAAATTTTATAAAGCTTTAATATAGATGCATCTGAAGTCATGAACTAGATCGGCGGAACACTTTTTTGATATACCTGTCATAGTGCCTTGATTGTCGACAGCAGATGCTTTCTTCTGAATATGCAATAGATAATTGAGCTTTGTCGTTGCCGATTGCTGCTGATATCTCGGCGTGACAAAGTCCCATTGAGCATCCTTTCTGATTAAATCCCAGGAAGATTTGGATAAAGAGCAAACAGGAACAAGAACAACATGAAATTTGACAATTAAAAACTTAAAAGAAGGAACACCAGATATTATATACTACAAACATGCAAAGGTATAGAGACCCTCCAGGGAGAAGTAATTGTTGCACTTCAACACCCCGAGTAAAGCTCAATAGTCAAAACACCTTAAGTGGTTGTTTGGATAACAAATATTAGCATTGAGTTTATAGAAAACGAGTTTTTAACTGATTTTTAGGAAAACCAGTTTTACAAACTTTTTTGTTAATATTCAGTTTATAGAAGACCACGTTTGGGTTGAAAAGAGTTCCCCATTCTCCCGTGATCTCGCCTTTCCGTCGATGGAACGCAGGTAATGGAGCTGGGTGGTTGATCTCGCCGGACGGCCGCGTACGCGCACACGTAGAAGCTTGGTACCATGGGCAAGCATCTGGAACGATTCGATCCGCCGGCTGCAAAATGTACGAAACATAGACGTACTTGAAAGACACATGAGGGTTCATGGCAAAAGCCTCCTCGGATCCATGTTCCTCTTGGTCGTTCACGCTGTATGCACGTCGACGTTCATGGCCATGGTGCCCCTGCCTGTGGCTATGCACCCTCGCCGTTGGGGTTAAGGACGAGAAAAGGCTTGTGCCAACGGGTGCAAACCCATTGGTCGACGCCAAGCTGCAGCCATATACGACTCCTCCTGCTTTGTTGTCGCGTGCCGACGGCTCGCCGCGAACGCACAACGAGCTGACCTCGACGGCGGCGACGACGACCAGAACGGATGACACGGAGGACGCGGCGGCCGTGGCACAGCGGCCAGACGAGGACATACGGCCACATGGTACGACTCACCGACGAGCCCATCACAGCCGGCGTCGTCTCACTGTCACTCGAGCAGGCCGGCGATATGTAGCCAAGGACATGGAAATGGCTGGACTTTGCTCAGGAACGGGCCCGCCAGGATCAGCAACAGAGAGGAACGAGGATATCAGTTTTTACAAAAACGACTAATAGTCGTTTTTTCCACAAACGCAAAATTCTGGGTTTTAGGAAATTCGGTTTTCCATATCCACGGATTAGTTAGGCTAGCCAAACGTGGTTTTAAGTTGTTAGGCCGTTTTCCTAGTTTATATAGAACGGATTTTCTACAAACCACCTATCCATACAACCCCAAGGGCAACAGTTCTAATACGGAGTACATAGGGGTGTATGCGCGTATATATGAGCGTTTGTGTCTGTACTGATGCTCAAAAAAAAATACGGAGTACAACTCTAGTTTCATTAGCTATCTCTGTAATAATTTATAAAATCAATTTCCACGCAATGTTCCTATCATCAATGAATTGTCTATAGGAAACGTAAGAACTACTTGATGTTTATTAATAACAGATCCATCTTTCTATACCAGCAAATTACTAATTAAAATCCCAGGATTTATTTCCCAATTAAATACCTGCTTCTCATGTGAATATATATACAATAGGGAGCAAAGTTAAAAATTCAGTGAAGAGAACGGACCTTGCTATTTTTGGACTTCTCGATCAACAAATGATTTTGATTGCTGACCGATACATGCACAAATTAGTAATTCCAGAAAATTTACCAAGCAAAAATCCAGAATCGTTTTGCAACTACGGATGCCTAGTGCCCTCAGTTGATCTTGAGTAACCCAAAATCTGTAGACAGTAGACACTCGTATGAATTCTTTACCAAAAAAAGGCATGAATTGACGAGATTCTGGAGATACTAGAAATCGTACATGCATGCAACTGGGTGGAAATGAAGGCAGCCGTGGGACAGCTTGTAGACTTACGAGTCGATGACCAATTAAGCACATCGATCAGGGTGAGCGAGGATGGAAAGGAGACAAGAGGGAGGAGTGGAGAGACCAGGCTTGGAAGCAGGCAGGGGCGGAGGCAGAGGCCTGGAATTTTGGACTGGGCTATATACTTAGGCATGTTGAGATGGCCTGAGAAAAAATAAGCCCAACAACATATTTGACCGAGTACGGTGCACAGACCACGCAGTTATTCCTAGTTGGTTCGCATCCCCGTCTCCCCGACACCCAGCCGCTCAGCCGCCCCATCCTCGCTGCCTCGTCGTACGTCTTCAGTCACCGGTCGCCGTCGGGAGCCCAGCCGGCCAGGAGGCTCCCCGCTCCCGCCTCTCCTTCCCGCCCGCCCAGCCCTCTGCGCCAACTGCGCCCCCTGGGAGCTGCGGCGACCCTGCCCTGTGCGGCTTCGCCCGTACCCCCGGCCACCTGGCGCCCCTGCAAAGCCGGCGGCAGCAAATCAGGAACCAGAGGTCCTGCCCCAGTTAACCTGATTTAAGTTACCGGAATACCCAATTTTTGATTTAGGTTTTGTTTTTTGCTATGCTATATGCTATCCAGTATATGAACCAAACACATACATAAGTTTGCACGTCATTTGTGCGCCAATTAGCCTTATTGATTTAAATAAATTCATATTGTGGAATTGCTGAAAAACTGAGAATTTTAGTAAGATTGTAAAACCATATTGATCTATTTATATATGGTATTGGTAATTACTTCGAATCGTTCACATAACATGTTTGTTGTTAAAAAAATTGGAGGACCACCTTGGTTTCAAATCCTAGATCCGCCACTGGAAGTAGGGGATCTCGGGTGCTCGGAGATGAAGTTCGAGCCATCGCCACGAGCAACGAAGGGGGCTGGGGATCGATGCGGACTGCGACACGGCCGCCGGCGGGCGAGGCCGTCACCCGCCGCGAAGCCTCCTGCAGCACAGCTCGCCTCGGTGCTGCCTCCGGCCAACCTTCAGGGGTCGACCAGCAGCTACCGCGAGCTCGCCGCCGACACCTCTCTCCGTCGCCGCCGAAGCTGCTCGCCGCTTTCGATCCAAGAACTATGGGGGTTATCCGTTCATTTCCTGTTTTTTCTTTGACGGAAAGAGTGGGTTTGCCAACCGTCGCTTGGAAAAAAAATAGTCCGGCTGGAGAGCCTCTGGCTTGAAGAGCGGTGCGATGGGCCAGGGAGAAGACCGGGGTGAAGAATTGCTTATTCTTCACCCTGGGTCTTAAATAGACTTTATATATATATATATATATATATATATATATATATATATATATATATATATATATATATATATATATATATATATATATATATAGGCAAAATTGTGGATATCAAAACGTACTGTGGTCTATTTCCCCCACCGTCTGGCAGCTTTGAGATTGCGGTTAGATTCAATAATTTATCTAAGGAAAATTGCAAAAACACCCCATGTGTGATACGTCTCCAACGTATCTATAATTTTTGATTGTTCCATGCTATTATATTACCCCTTTTGGATATTTGTGGGCTTTATTTTACATATTTATATCATTTTTTGACTAACCTACTAAAGGAGGCCCAACCTGTATTGCTGGTTTTTTTTTGCCTATTTCAGTATTTCGAAAAAAGGAATATCAAACGAAGTCCAAACGGAATGAAACCTTCGAGAGCGTGATTTTTGGAACGAACGTGATCCAAAGGACTTGGAGTGCAAGTCAAGAAGCAATCGAGGCGGCCAGGAGATAGGAGGGCGCGCCCCCCTGGTCTCATGGGCCCCTCGGGCGGCCACCGACGTACTTCTTCCTCCTATATAAGCCTACGTACCGCGAAAATATCGAGGGAGCCAACGAAAAACAATTTCCACCGCCGTAACCTTCTGTATCCGCGAGATCCCATCTTGGAGTCTTCGTCGGTGCTCCGTCGAAGGGGGAATCAACCATGGAGGGCTTCTACATCAACACCATAGCCCCTCCGATGAGTTTTGAGTAGTTTACCACAGACCTTCGGATCCATATTTATTAGCTAGATGGCTTCTTCTCTCTTTTTGGATCTCAATACCATGTTCTCACCCTCTCTTGTGGAGATCTATTCGATGAAACTCTTTTTGCGGTGTGTTTGTCGAGATCCGATGAATTGTGGGTTTATGATCAAGTTTATCTATGAGAAATATTTGAATATCCTCTGAATTCTTTTATGTATGATTGAGTTATCTTTGCAAGTCTCTTCGAATTATCAGTTTGGTTTGGCCTACTAGATTGATCTTTCTTGCCATGGGAGAAGTTCTTAGCTTTGGGTTCAATCTTGCGGTGTCCTTACCCGGTGACAGCAGGGGTTGCAAGGCACGTATTGTATTGTTTCCATCGAGGATAAAAAGATGGGGTTTATATCATATTGCTTGAGTTTATCCCTCTACATCATGTCATCTTTCTTAATGCGTTACTTTGTTCTTATGAACTTAATACTCTCGATGCATGCTGGATAGCGGTCGATGCGGTTTTTCGTGTTGAATTTTTGATATATTATACGTTTTTTTCCGACATTGTATGCAAAAGTTATAGCTGTTTTACATTTTCCCTACACTTTTTGCAAAACATGTCCAAGTTTAAGTTTTTTAATTTTCCTAACTAGTAGATGTAGTAATATAACTACATCTTGAAGAATTTTTTATCATTTTCTTTTGTATTTTTCAAAACTGAAATGGCGATACATAGAGTTTGAAAATTGCCCTTTAGTACCGGTTTGTGCCACGAACCGGTACTATAGGTCAAACCCCTTTAGTACCGGTTCGTGGCACGAACCTTTACTAAAGGTTAGCCCTTTAGTACCGGTTTGTGCCACAAACCGGTACTAAAGGTGATCGCGGGGCCCCGGCCTGACGCCAGCCTGCCACCACTCCTTTAGTACCGGTTCGTGGCACGAACCGGTACTAAAGGTTCAAAATGAACCGGCATTAATGCATAGTCGTTTGAACCGGCACTAATGGTACCATTAATACCGGGCCAAAATCGAACCGGGACTAATGTGTCTCACATTAGGTCCTTTTTCTACTAGTGGTGTTACTCTTCTCGTGGCTACGGAGGCCGAGGCGCAATTTATTGTGGCTCCGATCTTGTTAGAAATAGGAGAGCTTAGTAGCCTTTTGACTTGTTTTGTTATTTAACATGGAGGCGGCTATCCCGGTTTCATCTCTTGGTTCAAACAAACGGTAATTTCCATTAGACCATTTCATTTCTTCGTCTAATTTGTGGCTAATGCAACAATCCCTTTCGTATTAAACTTGTAGGCTAATTCGGAGCCTATGGATGCCGAATTGAGACAAGTCGCCAATGGTTTTGACTATAAGGTCCGTTCATTTGACAAATACAACATCAAGGGGTATCACTTTCGTACCTATGACGAACCAAGAGAAGAAGAAGAAGAAGAAGAAGAAGAAGAAGAAGAAGAAGAAGAGGAAGAAGAAGAAGAAGAAGAAGAAGAAGAAGATTTTTTTTCTTCTCTTTCTTTTTATCCTCTCCTCTTTTTTATCTTCTTCTTCTTCTAACTAAGGTAGGTAAAATGCCATTTTATTGCTAAGCTAGGTAAAAATGCTAAGTGTAGGTCATTTTAGAGCTAAGCTAGGTAAATAGGTCATTTTGGAGCTTACTAAGGTTATTATGTCATTTTCGAGGAAAATAAGGTAAGTCTATGTCATTTTGGAGGTAACAAAGATTATCATGACATTTTTTAGGAAAGTAAGCTAAGTATAGCTCATTTTTTGTCTAACTTAGGTAGTTATGCCATTTAGGAGGAAAGTAAGCTAAGCATGCATTTGTTAAGCAAAACACTAGAGAAAACTTACCCTCATCACAACAAATGCGATGAAGATCGCAACTAAGGTAATAATTGATCCAATGGCATAATGATA
>NC_041391.1:647651113-647655429 GCF_002162155.2 Triticum dicoccoides | reverse complement strand
CCCCCACAATCTTGCCTCGGTTGGGAGATGCAAAATTAAGTGTTGCATTGGATTAAAGAAGTCCGGCGGAAATATCTTCTCTAACTTGCAGATCAACTCTGGCGCCAACTCTACCATTTCTTCTACCAGGTCAGGCGATAGTTCTTTAGCACAAAGAACACGGAAGAAATATCTCAACTCTGCCAGTACTAGCCACTCATCCTCAGGAATGAATCCACGCAACATCACCGGCATTACCCGCTCAATCCATATGTGCCAATCATGACTCTTGATACCAAATATCTTCAATTTTTCAAGACTGGCTCCCCTCTTTAGATTCACTGCATACCCATCGGGGAACATCAACTACATTTTCACCCATAAGATAATTTCCCTCATAGCTGGCCTTCCAAGATTGAACCATGCCTTTGGCTTTGTCCAGTTCTTATTTCCATTCGGTGGTTGCATGTTTTGTAACGGTCTATGACATAGCGCCTCCTGATCGACTCTTGCCTTAGGATTATCCTTTGACTTCCCATCTATGCAAAACAATGTACCAAAAAGTGCCTCGGCGATATTCTTCTCAGTGTGCATCACGTCGATGTTGTGTGGGCAAAGGAGGTCTTTGAAGTAAGACAGATCCCACAAGCATGTCTTGTGAGTCCAGGCGTGTTGCAAATTATACCCTTTGAAATACCCTGGACGCTCTGGATCTGGCTCGAGGGCGTTTAACTAATCCAGGATCTCTTGGCCTGTCAACGGAGTTGGTGCAGAGTCTTTCACAACTCTACCTTTGATGAAGTTCTGCTTGTCTTTCCTGAACTTATGGCGAGGATGCAGGAACGGTCTATGCATGTTGAAGCAAGAAAACTTGCGACCGGCCTCAAGCCAACGAAACTGAAGAGCTCCCTTGCATGTGGGGCACGGGAACCTTCCATGCACACACCAGCCAACGAATAGCGCATACGCCGGCAAGTCATGCATCGAGTACATGTACCATTCTTTTTGCTAAAGGCGTCGTATGTCTTGAACCCATTATCCCAGGCTTCTTGTAATTCGTCCTTCAGCGGCTGTATGTACATATACATATTCTTCCCCGGATAGTTGGGCCCTGGAATTATCAACGTCAGGAAAATGATCTTTCTTTGGATAATCTGTCCGGGGGGGGGGGAGATTGAGTGGAATGAGAAATATGGGCCAACAACTGTATTGGGTTGCCGTCAGACCAAACACATTGAACCCATCCATGCTGATGGCGACTCGAGGATGCCTCGGATCTGCCGCTTTGTCATCATGTAATGCATCGAAGCGCTTCCACGCTTCACCGTCCAATGTGTGCACCATCATCAGCTTCCCATCTGCATCTAGTTGGGTTCTTTTGCCCGTTTTGTGCCATGTCGTCTGTCTTTCCGTCTCTTTGACCATGAAAAGATGTTGAAGTCTTGGTACGATTGGCATATACCAAAGAACATTAACGGGGATTTTGGTCTGCATCTTCTCACCCATTGTCTACCACAACATACCTGGATGACTTGTAAATGGGACAATAGTTCAAGTCCGCATACTCAAGCCTAAATAAGGCACATCCATTCTCACAGGAATGTATCTTCTCCTAGGGAATCTTAAGCACATGGAGGATTTTGTCTGACCGGTACAGGTTTGCAGGTAGTACATGGCCTTTGGGTAGAAAACGTCCAAATATTGTCATCATCACATCGTAGCATTCTCTGCCCTAGTCGAATTGAGCCTTCACAGCCATTATTTGTGAGATGGCATCCAGCTGACAAAGATCAGTGTGCTCGTGGAGAGGACGTTCTGAAGACTCCAACATTTCATTGAAGGCCTTTGCAAATTCCTCCATCTCATCGTCTGAGTCCCGACCATCATCAAAGTCTTGCATCATGTCTTGCATCCCGGTACCATGCTTGTCAGTGCGATGACGAAGCACCTCAACTCTGGCGTGTTAGCCAGACTCGCCATGAAATTTCCACACTGTATAATCTGGCGTAAAACCCCTCTTCTACAAGTGTTTGCTCATTTCATCCTATGACCTCTTGTGCCAATTGTTGCACCCGACACAGGGGCGCCAGGTTGTCCTCTGGCCATTTGCAAATGCGGCTCTCAGAAACCCCTTGGTTTTTGTTAACCATTCAATGGTCATGTCTTTCTGACTAATGTGACCAGTGTACATCCATGCACGATCACTCATCTTGCTACTGGACACATAAGAAATATATATATATATATATATATATATATATATATATATATATATATATATATATATATATATATATATATAAAAGTTAATCATCATGTATATATTCATCAGTTAATGGAGTTTGTCACTTTTATTACGTCCATGCAACCTAGACGCTAATAGGTAAAGATAGGTCCTAATCCCAGCTGAGTATGTGTAGATTGGGTTCGTTTTCCCATGCTCTGCTCCGGATCCGACGCAAAATTTCGGCAGCACCTCCCCGCTGTTTCTTGATACACGTCTCGGCAATAAGCAGAGAGGATGTGTACCCAGAAAACAACAGGGGGGCACTGATGAAATTCTGCATCAGATCCGGAGAAGAGCATATGGGAAAACGAACCCAATCTACACATACTCGGGCTGTCCATGGATAACGTTGGACAATTCTAAAGAATCACGGTTATAAATATGCAAATGCATGCATATTTAAATATGTAACCCTTTCAAACGGGATACGCATAGTGGTCACGCATACTGATGATTGAAGAAACCTATAGCTAGCAAGTTTCATCGGCACGAAGACCGGAACAAAGCAAATCAAGGGGGGGAGGAGATGGAATTTGTGCTAACCCACGAACGCAGGGGCGGAGCTCGTCGAACACTAGGCCCTCGCAGCAACGAAAAAACTGCACATTTAAATCGAAAGATGAGTTTCATAGCAATATTGTTTTTTCTGTCAACCTAACTAAATATTTACAACAGGACGAGCGGGTTAGGGGTTCCTCGGCGTCGGTAGAACCCTAAATAGCAAGTATCATCGGTGCAAGATACATGAGGCAGTTGGCGTTGAACACTAGATCCACGTCCCACAAGTGACGCTGGCGCCCGGCGTCCCGCAACAATAGTTCTGGTGGCCGATGACGGTCGAACACCTTGGCAAATTTGTCCGGCAGCCTTTGTATTGAGGATTAAAGCCAAGTTTTGAAAGTTCAAACAACCAAACCGACTTGATCAGTTTGGTTGTTTCAAGTTTCAACACTTGGCTTTAATCGTCATCTCAGAGGCTGCCAAACAAATTTGCGATGGTGTTCGACTGCCATCAATGCCGAGAACTGTTGCTGCAGGACGAAGGATGCCTGTGTCACTTGTGGGAAGTGGATGTAGTGTTTGACACCGACGGCCACATGTATCTCGCACTGATGATACTTTCTATTTGGGGTTCCATCGACACCGAGGAACCACCTAACTCGCTCGTCCCCGGGCGCCCTAAATTAGCATGCATTCAATAAGAAAAACTACATCATCTCTTGCGTTCGTACATCGTCGAATATTGTCACTAATACATCTCGAATAGTATCATACATATAACATCGCTAATACAGCTAGAACCCTAGAGACCGACGGGTATCAGCGCGGGCAGTGGGCACCCAAAGACAAGGAACCATCACGGGCCGGGATCATAGCTCCAGTGAGATCCTTGAAGAACCTGCCAGGTATTGTCAAACCTTCCCTCCAACGCAACCATGTAGCGACGGACGTGCTCTTCCTCCTCGCTGACACGGTGACATACCACCTTCGTGGTGTCCGAAAGCCTCGGCACCGTCACTGGCCCATGCGACCGCCACCAAAGAAGGTTCGGGTCAACGACGGGCTGGCCCCTCACCAACTTGCGCATCCCGGAAGGTAGCATCTCCCAGTACCAGCCCGGCGGAGCCCAGTCTCGAACATGGCCCCTCTGATCAAGCAGGACTCCTCCACCGAGTTGATGATGAGGATGTGGGATATGCATCATCGACGTCGATGCGGGAATAAATGCTTTAACTAAAAAAATAACAACAAATGTGACATGTTCAAAATAAACCAGAAACTTAACCTAAACTAAGCCTAAACTTCCTTCTTTCTTTTTTCTTCTTTCTTCTTAACCTAAACTTAACATAAACTAAATCTAAACCTAAAACTAAAAAATAGAAACAAAACCTAAACTAAATTATACTAAACCTAATTAAACTAAATCTAAAAAACAGAAGAAAAAAGAAGAGGGATGTCTCACCTTCGGGCGGGCAGGGTGGCGGGGCGGGGCGAGGCGACGCGGCCGCGCCGGCGCAGCGTGGCGGGCGGCCAGGGCGGCAGGGTGGGC
>NC_041391.1:647589303-647650767 GCF_002162155.2 Triticum dicoccoides | reverse complement strand
GCCGGCGCGATGGGGCGGGGTGGCCGGGGCGGCAGGACGGGGCGGGGCAGCGGTGCGGGTAGTGATGAGAGAGAGGGAAGAGAGAGGGGAGGGTGAGGGCCTTTTGTTAGATAGGGCACAGCTCTTTGCTGTCTGCTAGCAGACGGTAAAGAGCCTAGCTAACGGACATTAATTTGGCCACTTTCTTTGCCGTCTGCTAGCGGACGGCAAAGTTTCTTTGCCATCCGCTAGCGGACGGCAAAGAAAGTGGTTGTTAGGTGGCTCTCGCTAGTGGGCCACCCTCCCTCTTTGCAGTCCGCTAGCCGATGGCAAAGATTCTACGCCGCCAGCAAGCTGGCGGCAAAGAGGCGGTTGACGGCAAACACTATCTTTGCCGTCAGCTCCTTCTTTGCCACCCATTTTTTGCAAGCTGATGGCAAAGACCCTCTTTGCCATCAGCCAGCTGACGGCAAAGAGCTGGCTGATGGCAAAGATCCAGATTCCAGTAGTGCGTGCTAGCAGCAAATGCAAGGAAAAGGACTGAATATGCTCAAACTTCATTTCCTAGTAATACACCAATGCCAAGTTTAAAAATTCCTAAGCCAAGGTCAAGGTCAGGCTCAAAGAAAAAACCAAAAGCAAGCAATCAAAGAAAGTCCACACATGTTGGTCGTTGACAACCAGCAAGCACTTAGACAAAATCCACACAAGAAGGAACTAGAAGCTCACAACCCAATGTTCCTCAACATTGTGTTTTCAACCTGGCGGCATACAAGAAGGCCTTGGAGAGCAAGGAAGGACCTGGCATTTGATGTTTATTTGCTCGTTTTGTTGCTGTCAAATATTATGATTTATGTTCATGGTCTCTGAATTTTGTTCATGTGTTCCTTATGTACTCTGAAATTTACCATGGTGTACTGTCCAGTACATGATGTTTGGTACTGTCCATTTTCTATCATTAAAAATATGTTTGTTAGAGATGAATAGCTCCTCTTGATCATGTAAATAAACACTAGAGATGCCACAGGACCAACAACTCACAGTAAAAAGTTTGCTAATTCTGATCACCAAATAAAATTTCAAAAAAAATCAATCTTGTGAACAACATACAAACATTTCCTGATAAATTCTTGATACGTCTCCAACGTATCTATAATTTTTGATTGCTTCATGCTACTTTATCTACTGTTTTGGACTATATTGGGCTTTATTTTCCACTTTTATATTACTTTTGGGACTAACCTATTAACCGGAGGCCCAGCCCGGAATTGTTGTTTTTTTGCCTTTTTCAGTGTTTCAAAGAAACGGAATATCAAACAGAGTCCAAACGGAATGAAACCTTCGGGAACATGATTTTCTCATTAGATAAGATCCAGGAGACTTGGACCCTCCGTCAAGAAAGCCACGAGGCGGTCATGAGGGTGGAGGGTGCCCCCCTTGGGCGCCCCCCCTACCTCGTGGCCCCCTCGAAGCTCCACCGACGTACTCCTTCCTCCTATATATACCTACGTACCCCCGTACGATCAGAACAGGAGCCAAAAACCTAATTCCACTGCCGCAACCTTCTGTATCCACGAGATCCCATCTTGGGGTCTGTTCCGGAGCTCCGCCGGAGGGGACATCCACCATGGAGGGCTTCTACATCATCACCATAGCCCCTCCGATGAAGTGTGAGTAGTTTACTTCAGACCTTCGGGTCCATAGCTAGTAGCTAGATGGCTTCTTCTCTCTTTTTGGATCTCAATACAATGTTCTCCCCCTCTCTCGTGGAGATCTATTCGATGTAATCTTCTTTTTGCGGTGTGTTTGTTGAGACCGATGAATTGTGGGTTTATGATCCAGTATTATCTATGGAAAATATTTGATTCTTCTCTGAATTATTTTATGTATGATTGAGTTATCTTTGCAAGTCTCTTTGAATTATCCTTTTTGGTTTGGCCAACTAGATTGGTAGTTCTTGCAATGGGAGAAGTGCTTAGCTTTGGGTTCAATCTTGCGGTGTCCTTTCCCAGTGACAGAAGGGGCAGCAAGGCACGTATTGTATTGTTGCCATCGAGGATAATAAGATGGGGTTTTTATCATATTGCATGAATTTATCCCTCTACATCATGTCATCTTGCTTAAGGCGTTTCTCTGTTTTTAACTTAATACTCTAGATGCATGCTGGATAGCGGTCGATGAGTGGAGCAATAGTAGTGGATGCAAAATCATTTCAATCTACTTGTCTCGGACGTGATGCCTATATACATGATCATTGCCTAGATATACTCATAACTATGCTCAATTCTATCAATTGCTCAACAGTAATTTGTTCACCCACCGTAGAATACTTATGCTCTTGAGAGAAGCCACTAGTGAAACCTAAGGCCCCTAGATCTATTCTCATCATATCAATCTCTATCACTTTATTTACTTGCTTTGTTTTTACTTTGCCTTTTTCTTTTCACTTTGCATCTATCTATCAAAAATACCAAAAATATTATCTCTATCAGATCTCACTCTCGTAAGTGACCGTGAAGGGATTGACAACCCCTAAGCGTTGGTTGCGAGTTGCTATCGTTTTGTGTAGGTACGAGGGACTTGTGCGTGGTCTCCTACTGGATTGATACCTTGGTTCTCAAAAACTGAGCGAAATACTTACGCTACTTTGCTGCATCATCCTCTCCTCTTTGGGGAAATCCAACATAGTGCTCAAGAGGTAGCAATAAGAATTTCTGGCGCCGTTACCGGGGAGGCTCACGCAAGCAAGTCAACCATACCAAGTACCCATCGCAATCCCTATCTCTCGCATTACATTATTTGCCATTTGCCTCTCGTTTTCCTCTCCCCCACTTCACCCTTGCCATTTTATTTTCCCTCTCTTTCCCAATCTCCTCCTCTCTTTCCCATTTGCCTTTTTCTCGTTGCCTTTCTGTTTGCTTGTGTGTTGGATTACTTGTTGCCATGGCGCAAGATAATACCAAATTGTGTGATTTCTCGAATACCAATAATAATGATTTCCTTAGTACTTCGATTGCTCCTCTTAATAATGATGAGTCTTCTGAAATCAATACCGCTTTGTTGAATCTTGTTATGAAAGATCAATTCGCCGGCCTTCCTAGTGAAGATGCCGCTACTCATCTAAACAATTTCGTTGTTTGTGTGATATGCAAAAGAAAAAAGATACGGATAATAATATCGTCAAATTGAAGTTATTTCCGTTTTCACTTAGAGATCGTGCTAAAGTTTGGTTTTCATCTTTGCCTAAAAATAGTATTGATTCTTGGAACAAGTGCAAAGATGCTTTTATCTCTAAGTATTTTCCTCCCGCTAAGATTATTACTCTTAGGAACGACATCATGAATTTTAAACAACTCGATCATGAGCATGTTGCCCAATCTTGGGAAAGAATGAAATTAATGCTTCGCAATTGCCCTACTCATGGTTTGAACTTATGGATGATTATACAAAACTTTTATGCCGGATTGAATTTTGCTTCTAGAAATCTTTTAGATTCGGCCGCGGGAGGCACGTTTATGGAAATTACGTTAGGGGATGCTACCAAATTGCTTGATAATATTATGGTTAATTATTCTCAATGGCACACCGAAAGATCTTCTAGTAAAAAAGTGCATGCTATAGAAGAAATCAATGTTTTGAGTGAAAAGATGGATGAACTTATGAAGATGTTTGCTCCTAAAAATACTCCTCTTGATCCCAATGATATGCCTTTATCTACTTTGCTTGAGAATAATAATGAATCTATGGATGTGAATTTTGTTGGTAGGAATAGTTTTGGAAACAACGCTTATAGAGGGAATTTTAATCCTAGGCCTTATCCTAGTAATCCTTCTAATAATTATGGAAATTCCTACAACAACTCTTATGGAAATTTTAATAAGATGCCCTCTGAATTTGAGAGTAGTGTTAAAGAGTTTATGAATTCACAAAAGAATTTTAATGCTTTGCTTGAAGAGAAATTGCTTAAAGTTGATGATTTGGCTAGGAACGTTGATAGAATTTCTCTTGAAATTGATTCTTTAAAGCTTAGGTCTATTCCTCCTAAGCATTATATCAATGAGTCTCTCAAAGCCATGAGAATTTCCATTGATGAGTGCAAGGAAAGAACCGCTAGGATGCGTGCTTCCAAAGATGCCTTTATTAAAGCGTGTTCTTCCAATCCCTATGAAAATCAAGATGAAGATCTAAAAGTTATTGATGTGTCACCCATTAAATATTTGTTTTGCAATATGAATCTTGATGAATCTGATTATGATCTTCCTTTACCTATAAGGCGTTCTAAGAATTCGGAGTTTCTAGATCTTGATGATGAATTTGATGAAAGTGGGGTTGAAATAAATAAAAACCCTGATGTTGCTAAACCCACTATTTTGGATCTCAAGGAATTTAATTATGAAAATTGCTCTTTGATTGGTTGTATTTCCTTGTTGCAATCCGTGCTAGATTCTCCTCACGCTTATAGTCAAAATAAGGCCTTTACCGAACACATTGTTGATGCTTTGATGCAATCTTATGAAGAAAAACTTGAGTTGAAAGTTTTTATCCCTAGAAAACTCTATGATGAGTGGGAACCTACTATTAAAATTAAAACTAAAGATTATGAGTTCCACGCTTTGTGTGATTTGGGTGCTAGTGTCTCTACTATTCCCAAAACTTTATGTGATTTGCTAGATTTCCGTGATTTTGATGATTGCTCTCTAAACTTGCATCTTGCGGATTCCACTATTAAAAAGCCTATGGGAAGAATTAATGAGGTTCTTATTGTTGCAAATAGGAATTATGTGCCCGTAGATTTTATCGTTCTTGATATATATTGCAATCCTTCATGTCCTATTATTCTTGGTAGACCTTTCCTTAGAACGATTGGTGCAATTATTGATATGAAGGAAGGGAATATTAGATTCCAATTTCCCTTAAAGAAGGGTATGGAACACTTCTCTAGAAAGAAAATAAAATTACCATATGAATCGATCATGAGCGCCACTTATGGATTGCCTACCAAAGATGGCAATACCTAGATCTATCCTTGCTTTTATGCCTAGCTAGGGGCATTAAACGATAGCGCTTGTTGGGAGGCAACCCAATTTTATTTTGTGTTTTTTGTTTTTGCTTCTGTTTAGGAATAAATAATCCATCTACCTTCTGTTTGGATGTGGTTTTATGTTTTAATTAGTGTTTGTGCCAAGTAGAACCTATAGGATAACCTACGATGATAGTTGATTTGATTCTGCTGGAAAACAGAAACTTTGCGCGCACGAACTTAGTTATGATAAATCACAGGAACGTGATTTTGCGTTGATTCTTTTTTCTGCTGATCAATAAACAAATTTTCCAGGACTACCTATTTTGGTAGAAGTTTTAGAGTTCCAGAAGTTTGCGTTAGTTACAGATTGCTACAGACTGTTCTGTTTTTGACAGATTCTGTTTTTCGTGTGTTGTTTGCTTATTTTGATGAATCTATGGCTAGTAAAATAGTTTATAAACCATAGAAAAGTTGGAATACAGTAGGTTTAACACCAATATAAATAAATAATGAGTTCATTACAGTACCTTGAAGTAGTCTTTTGTTTTCTTTCTCTAACGGAGCTCACGAGATTTCTGTTGAGTTTTGTGTTGTGTAGTTTTCAAGTTTTGGGTGAATTCTTTTGATGGATTATGGAACAAGGAGTGGCAAGAGCCTGAGCTTGGGGATGCCCATGGCACCCCCAAGATAATCCAAGGACACTAAAAAGTCAAAGCTTGGGGATGCCCCGGAAGGCATCCCCTCTTTCGTCCACTTCCATCGGTAATTTACTTGGAGCTATATTTTTATTCACCAACATGATATGTGTTTTGCTTGGAGCGTCTTGTATTATTTGTGTCTTTGCTTGTTAGTTTACCACAATCATCCTTGCTGTACACACCTTTTGAGAAAGCCATACATGATTTGGAATTTGTTAGAACACTCTATGTGCTTCACTTATATCTTTTGAGCTTGATAGTTTTGCTCATAGTGCTTCACTTATATCTTTTGAGCATGATAATTTTTGCTCTAGCGCTTCACTTAGATCTTTTAGAGCACGGTGGTGGATTTGTTTTAAAGACACTATTGATCTCTCATGCTTCACTTAGATTATTTTGAGAGTCGTTAATAGCATGGTAATTTGCTTAATGTTAATATACTTGGTGTTCAAGATATGCGAAACTTTCTTTTGAGTGTGTTGAATACTAAGATAAGTTTGATGCTTGATAATTGTTTTGAGATATGGAGGTGATAATATCAAAGTCGTGCTAGTTTGGCGATTATGAATTTGAGAAATACTTGTGCTGAAGTTTGCAAGTCTCGTAGCATGCACGTATGGTTAAAGTTGTGTAACAAATTTGAAACATGAAGTGTACCTGGCTTATGCATCCTTATGAGTGGCGGTCGGGAACGAGCGATGGTCTTTTCCAACCAATCTATCCCCCTAGGAGCATGCGCGTAGTACTTGAATTTTTGATGACTTCTAAATTTTTGCAATAAGTATATGAGTTCTTTTGACTAATGTTGAGTCCATGGATTATACGCACTCTCACCTTTCCGCCTTTGCTAGCCTCTTCGGTATCGTGCATTGCCCTTTCTCACCTTGAGAGTTGGTTCAAACTTCGCCGGTGCATCCAAACCCCGTGATATGATACACTCTATCACACATAAACCTCCTTATATCTTCCTCAAAACAGCCACCATACCTACCTATCATGGCATTTCCATAGCCATTCCGAGATATATTGCCATGCAACTTCCACCATCATCATCATGACATACATTACTTTTGTCATATTGCCATTGCATGATCATGTAGTTGACATCGTATTTGTGGCAAAGCCACCATGCATTATTTTCTATACATGTCACTCTTGATTCATTGCACCATCCCGGTACACCGCCGGAGGCATTCATATAGACTCGTATCTTGTTCTAAGTTTCGAGTTGTAATCCTCATGTTGTAATCAATAGAAGTGTGATGATCATCATTATTAGAGCATTGCCCAAATAAATAAATAAATAAATAAAAGAGAGAAAGTCCAAAAGAAAAAAAGAAAGGCCAAAGAAAATAAAAAAATAAAAAGGGTAATGCTACTATCTCTTTTTCCACACTTGTGCTTCAAAGTAGCACCTTGTTCTTCATGTAGTGAGTCTCATATATTGTGCTTCAAAGTAGCACCTTGTTCTTCATGTAGTGAGTCTCATAAGTTGTATTTTTATACTAGTGGGAATTTTTCATTATAGAACTTGGCTTGTATATTCCTACGATGGGCTTCCTCAAATGCCCTAGGTCTTCATGAGCAAGCAAGTTGGATGTACACCCACTAGTTTTTCTTTTGTTGAGCATTCATAGCTCTAGTGCATCCGTTGCATGGCAATCCCTACTCCTCATGTTGACATCAATTGATGGGCATCTCCATAGCCCGTTGATTAGCCTCGTCAATGTGAGACTTTCTCCTTTTTTGTCTTCTCCACACAATCCCCATCATCATATTCTATTTCACCCATAGTGCTATATCCATGGCTCATGCTCATGTATTGCGTGAAGGTTGAAAAAGTTTGAGATTATTTAAGTATGAAACAATTGCTTGGCTTGTCATCGGGGGTATAGAAGTTGGGAACATCTTTGTGTGACGAAAATGAAGCATAGCCTAACTATATGATTTTGTAGGGATGAACTTTCTTTTGCCATGTTATTTTGAGAAGACATGATTGCTTTGATTAGTATGCTTGAAGTATTATTATTTTTGTGTCAATATGAAATTTTGTCTTGAATCTTTCGGATCTGAATATTCATATCACAATTAAGAAGATTTACATTGAAATTATGCCAAAGTATCACTCCACATCAAAAATTCTTTTTTATCATTTACCTACTCGAGGACGAGCAGGAATTAAGCTTGGGGATGCCTGATACGTCTCCAACGTATCTATAATGTTTGATTGCTCCATGCTACTTTATCTACTCTTTTGGACTATATTGGGCTTTATTTTACACTTTTATATTACTTTTGGGACTAACCTATTAACCGGAGGCCCAGCCCAGAATTGTTGTTTTTTTTGCCTTTTTCAGTGTTTCGAAGAAACGGAATATCAAACGGAGTCCAAACGGAATGAAACCTTCGGGAACGTGATTTTCTCATCAGATAAGATCCAGGAGACTTGGACCCTCCGTCAAGAAAGCCACGAGGCGATCACGAGGGTGGAGGGCGCGCCCCTACCTCGTGGGCCCCTCGAAGCTCCACCGACGTACTCCTTCCTCCTATATATACCTACGTACCCCCGTACGATCAGAACAGGAGCCGAAAACCTAATTCCACCACCGCAACCTTCTGTATCCACGAGATCCCATCTTGGGGCCTATTCTGGAGCTCCGCCGGAGGGGGCATCCACCATGGAGGGCTTCTACATCATCACCATAGCCCCTCCGATGAAGTGTGAGTAGTTTACTTCAGACCTTCGGGTCCATAGCTAGTACCTAGATGGCTTCTTCTCTCTTTTTGGATCTCAATACAATGTTCTCCCCCTCTCTCATGGAGATCTATTCGATGTAATCTTCTTTTTGCGGTGTGTTTGTTGAGACCGATGAATTTTGGGTTTACGATCCAGTATTATCTATGGAAAATATTTGATTCTTCTCTGAATTCTTTTATGTATGATTGAGTTATCTTTGCAAGTCTCTTCGAATTATCCTTTTTGGTTTCGCCAACTAGATTGGTAGTTCTTGCAATGGGAGAAGTGCTTAGCTTTGGGCTCAATCTTGCGGTGTCCTTTCCCAGTGGCAGAAGGGGCAGCAAGGCACGTATTGTATTGTTGCCATCGAGGATAACAAGATGGGGTTTTTATCATATTGCATGAATTTATCCCTCTACATCATGTCATGTTGCTTAAGGCGTTACTCTGTTTTTAACTTAATACTCTAGATGCATGCTGGATAGCGGTCGATGAGTGGAGTAATAGTAGTAGATGCAGAATCATTTCGATCTACTTGTCTCGGACGTGATGCCTATATACATGATCATTGCCTAGATATACTCATAACTATGCTCAATTCTGTCAATTGCTCAACAGTAATTTGTTCACCCACCTAGAATACTTATGCTCTTGAGAGAAGCCACTAGTGAAACCTATGGCCCTCGGGTCTATTCTCATCATATCAATCTCTATCACTTTATTTACTTGCTTTGTTTTTTACTTTGCCTTTTTCTTTTCACTTTGCATCTATCTATCAAAAATACCAAAAATATTATCTCTATCAGATCTCACTCTCGTAAGTGACCGTGAAGGGATTGACAACCCCTAAGCGTTGGTTGCAAGTTGCTATCGTTTTGTGTAGGTACGAGGGACTTGTGCGTGGCCTCCTACTAGATTGATACCTTGGTTCTCAAAAACTGAGGGAAATACTTACGCTACTTTGCTGCATCGACCTCTCCTCTTAGGGGAAATCCAACGCAGTGCTCAAGAGGTAGCAATTCTCAGCATGAAGCATTACTCATGTGAATTACAACAGGTCTACTCATTTCTAAATCTTGCTAATTTTCTCTACAAGTCTTCTACTACTGTTGTGTGCTTCAATTGCATCTCATTCACAAAAAACCTCATGCCCATCTCCGCGTGGATACCTTCTCCATGTGATCCTCAGGTTGGATGTGAGATTCCTCCAATTTTATCTTCCCTTTTTCAGACGATTCACCATGTCGCCCAAGTCATCGAGCAGGACATCATGTCACTTATAGAACCTACAGTCCACACCCTCACATTGCATTGCAATCAGCATTCCAAGAAAATAAGCTCACATAAGAACAACAAGAACACACTTGGGTTGCCGAGTTGTTCAGGTAGAGCTAAATGATCTCATCCTTCATGCTACAGAACACAATGCCAGCCAATAAAATTCAGACATTCAGATTCAGAATCGCCAACAGGCAGAACAGAGAAGCAAGCAGAGGTTAGTGGATGCCTGGTGCACATATCCGTACTTCAGCTTGTCGGAGTGCGGAGGCTGGGACTTGTGCATCGCCGCCGCATTGGAGGATGGGTCGTCGTCGGATGGGAAAGATTGTTGCTGCGGAACGGGTACCAAGGGGTTCCACGATTGAGCTGGAGGTGGCGTTCGTTTGGGGGCTCGACCGCGGGGTTGCGGGGTGGACGGCGGGCGGATGTGCACGGGGATGGAGCCGAGCATGGGAGAGGAGGTCTAGGACGAGAAGGCAAGAGCGACGAGGAAGAGGCGTCGCCGGCGGTAGCGGCGGCGGCATGGGGCACGATGCTTGTGGGCGAATGCGCAACTGCGCGAGCTGAGCTCTATCACATGCCAAGGCGACGCAAGATGAAAACTCGACGACAGGAGCGATGGCTACGACGGCAACGGCGGCGATGCAATTGCAGCAGGTGTGAACGGCGGCGCTGCGGCCCTTGTGATTTCCTCACTGCCTACGAAGACGAAACAGAAGCGAGAATAATAGAGCCCCACATATTTCAGCGACCTGGTGCCACGTCATTACGCCACGTCAGCGACAAATTAGTGCCTGGTCAGCAAATCAGATGCAAAACCCCTCCTAAGACTACCCACAGTGCAAGTAACATAAGTAGTAACATCACACATATCTAGATAAAATAGATGATGTGTCAAGCAATAAATAAAAAAAGAGAGGCATGTGGTAACATAGCTAGTTACTAGTAGTATGAGAGCTAGTACAATAGAGCTGAGTCAGCGAGCTATAAGGAATAAATTAGTATATTTCTACTTAGTTGGAGGAAAGAGAAGAGGAGAGAGAATGTAAGCGGGCTCTTCGTGAAGAGTCAGCTCTAGCACGTGCTCCTAGGCACTTTATGAGAATGAAAGGTGGGCCACATAATAAAAAAAGTAGTACACTCTTTTGATCTACTATTGTACATGTTGGCTATAAGATGAGTTGTAGATGACATGGCACATGCTTATAGCCCGCAGCTGGCTATACTATTAACCATGCTCTGAGTAACATCACATGTATCAAGGCAATAAATGAAGTGTTGCATGTTACCACACATATGTTACTTCCCACTATAGAAGTAGTAACATACATGTTACTAGTCTAAGTTACTCCCCATTGTGGCTAGTCTTATCAAGACAAGATGAGTCTATAGCCTAATAAATGAAGTGTTGCATGTTACCATCTTGCCTTGACACGTGTGATGTTACTCATACTACTAGTAACTAACTATGTTACCACATGATTTTCTTTCTTCATTAATTACTTGCCACATCATCTATTTTGCCTAGATACGTGTCATGTTACCATCTGTGTTATTTCCACTGTGGGTAGTCTAATGTGACACTAGACCGCTCAAGGCTAGATTAAACCGGTATTGACATTTTTGGGGTTTAAATCAGACCAAAATTGACTTTGGGGGGTTAAGGAGACATTGGAATGATTTGAGGGTGAAAATTGATTTTCATGGGCTGGAGGCGGCAGCCCAGGTTGGCCCCTCAGAAGCTTCACTACTGTCGAGGAGAACCATCGCCATGGCTATATATGATGGGGAAAATGATCTTTTTAAAAGAAGTGCGTTGGAATCTTGCTGCCAGCGAGGGGGAAGGGAAGTGGGGCAGAGGGGTTTGGATTTGTTAGAGCATTTCTAGTAGACCCCGCAAAATCCCAACCCGCGTAAGTCTTTTGCAGTTCGCGGAAAAGTGTATATGCAGGCCTGCGTGGGCGAGGTCAGACTCAGACCTCGCAAAACGGACCCGCAAAAAAGGATATTCGGTGAATATGCTTTTTTATGGGTCGGCTACGCGGGGTCTGCTCGGACATCGCCGCGTTGACCCGCAAACCGAAGACGCCCAATTATTGAATTTGACATTGGTTCTGACAAATAAGTTCAAATTCAAACAATAGAACATAATTCACATGCAAATAAAAGATTAAAGTTTTGTAAGATAAATGCAAAAGAGGGTCTTGCAAAAGTGACGACCACATCCGGCATCATCTTGGTCGATCTTCACTCCGCGCCACCAAGTCCATCGAGGTCATCGCAACCACCGGGTCCACCTTCGGCACTTGTTCCAACTCCGGCACCAAAATCACCGGCCGGTGCACTAAACGCATCGGCGACATTGGTTCCAAACCCCGTTGAGAAAACATCTCCGGCACTGTAACACGCACTGGCCGCCGTAAGCATTCTCCTCTTCAAGATTTATGTTCTTGCCATATCATGCCATTCTTTGGTGAGGTCGTCCATGTCATTGCGGTTCATTGTCATGATCTTATTCTCTTCGGCGAGCAACTTGGACATGGCTTTGTTCTCAGCGGCACGTACTCTTCTCTCCTCAATGGCCGCTTTGCGTGGCCCCTCTTCCTTGAGCAATTGCCATTCTCTTGCTTCTCTCGTGCCTTCTTCTCGGCCAACTCTTTCTTGATCTCCAACGTCTTCATTAACATCAACTCATTTGATTGCACCATGGCATCAATCTTCTCCCTCAAGCTCGACGCTTCGTGCTCTCTCTTCATTTTATCCTTAGTCTTCTTGTCGCCATCGTGATTGTTCAAGTTTCTTGGGCCATCATCATCCTCATCTTCATCCATGTTTGTAAGTAAACCTCTCTTCTGTGGGGATTCTTTGTCAATCGACTTCCACTTCTTGCACTTTTTGAGCAAGTCCCAACAATGCTCTAGTTTGAAGAATTTCCCTTCCGAAGCTTCCATGTCTTTGTATCTTTGTTGGGAAATTTTGTCATACACAATTAGAACGATGCAAACATTTCATATGATGCAATCATTTTCATATGATGCAATATGATGTGCACAACTTGAACAAAGTTAAAATGAACTCACATAGTCGGACTCCACGGTTCCACTTGGAGGTGCATTGCGTACTTGCTCCAAGCAAGCTGCCCAACGGCTGCAAATGGGATTGATCACGTCCCAACGCCCTTGGAGCGACCGAAAGGTGCGTGGAGTCCTATTGGGATACTTTGCCATCATGCGGAAGTATTGATCTTCGATCCTTTGCCAATACCTCTTGGCAGTTCGAGAAGTACCCACGCATGCATCGAGAGACACCACACTCCATGCCTTTATCAAGATTTGATCTTCCAAGATCGTGTAGTTCTTTGATCTCTGGCTTTTTCCACTTCTTGCTTGCGATTGCTCATACGCCATCTCAATGATATCCTCCAATTCTTCTTCACCCCCATGATCATCCACGCCGCACTTCGTTTCATTGAAATCAAATGCGGCGAACGGGGCCTCATCGATGTCAACGGCATTGGTGTCCAGCAAGTTCAGGAACTCGGCAGTTGCGTTGTTCGAACCACCGCTATAGTGAACGACAAACGGGTCATGAGCTATCCCCAAAGCAAAAGAAAATTTCCATGACCGAAGAGGCTTACCTTGCTACCATTTCGTCAAACACCTCGCTTGCGGTGGGAGCAGCACCATTGAGCGGGATTGCCGGGGAACCTCTTTCTGGGGCGGAGGGAGTGGATGAAGGAGCCGGCTTCTTTGTAGCCGGAATCCTCTTCCGCTTCACGCTGGAGGCCTTGCCGACCTTCTTCGCCACTGGCCGGGATCGTGCAGCGCGTTGGCGCCCGGAGCGCGGGCCTTCCCGGTGGGGGCAGCCGGATTCCTGCCATGCACGACCACGTTGCCCTGCCACTTGCGGACAGGCACAATGGTGCCTTGGGAGACGGCGAGGCAAACATGGCCGGCGATGAGACCCGCCCATGGGGATTGAGCGTGCGCAACCTTGACGGTGACGGGGGACAGCAAGGTGTCATCCATGGCGGCGAAGGACTGATGGGGAAGATATGCCGGAGCGAGAGGTGGCAGGGGCAATGATGGTGGAGGGTGGTGGAGCGGGAACGGCTGCGCGAAAATGTCCCTCCCGCCAAATCTTGCTGCGGATAGGGGCCGAGCTCGGGTCGTCCTCCCACCCCACGAATCTGAGGTCGGGGAGATCTTTTGCCGCGCCCCGCAAAAATTTTTACTGGCCGGACGCGTATGCGGGGTCTGTTTGGGCGGGATTTTCCATGCCGAGCTACATTTTAGCAGTTATTTTGCGGGTCGGGGCTTTTTGCGGGGTCTGCTAGAGTTGCTCTTACTACACTAGGTAAGTGTCCATGGGATGCTACGGGAAACAACAATCGTGCAAACAAATTTTTTTTCTCTATTTTGTTTTCATGAAACCTTACATGTTATGCATAAGCCTGTGTAATATTCTAATTGTTTCTGAAATAGAAGAACTATAAAACATTTGTTTCTCCTGTGCCATTTTCAAAATTTACACTACACATATTGTCATGGAAGAAAACACAAGACTACGTTTAGTATCACATTCAAAATAAACAGTAAATATCAAGTCTTTCGTTCACTAAGAACATTTGGATGCACTTAATGCTCTTGATTAATGCATCGTATGACGATGCCTAAACAGACACTACTTGAACATATCACTCAACAGAAGCCTAGCCACACGATACAATTTTCTCCATGTTTGTGCTCAGATCACCTCGAGCAGATCACTTCTGGATTTCGGTGCCCCCTGCTCCTCAGAAGTCAGCCTCCCATACAACTCTTTTATCTACATCGTTATATTTCCCCCACCGAGAACTGGGCCTAGGCATTTGGCAAGGCGCGGGAGTTCGCAGCCAGCCCACACCAGGGTTCAAGTCTCGGATTGAGCGTTGGTGCTCACGGAGTTTTCTTCTATAAAAAAATTCCAACAGGCTAGTCTAGCCCGGGTTGGTCTCATTTTATAAATATATATTTCCCCCACCGTCTGGTAGCTTTGAGATTGCGGTTAGATTCAATAATTTATCTAGGGAAAATTGCAAAAACACCCCCATGTGTGATACGTCTTCAACATATCTATAATTTTTGATTGTTCCATGCTATTATATTATCCCTTTTGGATGTTTGTGGGCTTTATTTTACACATTTATATCATTTTTGGGACTAACCTACTAACCGGAGGCCCAGCCCATATTGCTGTTTTTTTTGCCTATTTCAGTATTTTGAGAAAAAGGAATATCAAACGGAGTCCAAACGGAATGAAACCTCCGGGAGCGTGATTTTTGGAACGAACGTGATCCAAAGGACTTGGAGTGCAAGTCAAGAAGCAATCGAGGCGGCCAGGAGATAGGAGGGCGCACCCACCCCCTCTGGGTGCTCCCCCTGTCTCGTGGGCCCCTCGGGCGGCCACCGACGTACTTCTTCCTCCTATATATACCCATGTACCTCGAAAACATCCAGGTATCCAACAAAAAACAATTTCCACTGCAGTAACCTTCTGTATCCGTGAGATCCCATCTTGGAGCCTTTGCTGGTGCTCCGCCGGAGGGGGAATCGACCACGGAGGGCTTCTACATCAACACCATAGCCCCTCCGATGAGTTTTGAGTAGTTTACCACAGACCTTTGGGTCCATAGTTATTAGCTAGATGGCTTTTTCTCTCTTTTTGGATCTCAATACCATGTTCTCCCCTCTCTTGTGGAGATCTATTCGATGTAACTCTTTTTGCGGTGTGTTTGTCGAGATCCAATGAATTGTGGGTTTATGATCAAGTTTATCTATGAGAAATATTTGAATCTCCTCTGAATTCTTTTATGTATGATTGAGTTATCTTTGCAAGTCTCTTCGAATTATCAGTTTGGTTTGGCCTACTAGATTGATCTTTCTTGCCATGGGAGAAGTTCTTAGCTTTGGGTTCAATCTTGCGGTGTCCTTATCCAGTGACAGCAGGGGTTGCAAGGCACGTATTGTATTGTTGCCATCGAGGATAAAAAGATGGGGTTTATATCATATTGCTTGAGTTTATCCCTCTACATCATGTCATCTTTCTTAATGCGTTACTTTGTTCTTATGAACTTAATACTCTAGATGCATGCTGGATAGCGGTCTTTGTGTGGAGTAATAGTAGTAGATGCAGGCAGGAGTCGGTCTACTTGTCACGGACGTGATGCCTATATACATGATCATACCTAGATAATCTCATAATTATTCGCTTTTCTATCAATTGCTCGACAGTAATTTGTTCACCCACCGTAATAGTTATGCTATCTTGAGAGAAGCCACTAGTGAAACCTATGGCCCCCGGGTGTATCTTTTATCATATAAGCTTTCAATCTACTTTTATTTTCATCTTTACTTTTCCAATCTATATTATAAAATACCAAAAATATATTTATCTTATCATACTATCTATATCAGATCTCACTTTCGCAAGTGGCCGTGAAGGGATTGACAACCCCTTTATTGCGTTGGTTGCGAGTTCTTTGTTTGTTTGTGTAGGTGCATGGGACTTTTGAGGAGCCTCCTACTGGATTGATACCTTGGTTCTCAAAAACTAAGGGAAATATTTACGCTACTTTGCTGCATCACCCTTTCCTCTTCAAGAAAAACCAACGCAAGCTCAAGACGTAGCAAGAAGGATTTCTGGCGCCGTTGCTGGGGAGGTCTTCGCTCAAGTCAAGACATACCAAGTACCCATCACAAACTCATCTCCCTCGCATTTACATTATTTGACATTTGCCTCTCGTTTTCCTCTCCCCCACTTCACCCTTGCCGTTTTATTTGCCCTCTCTTTCCCAATCTTCTCCTCTCTTTTTCGCTTGCCTTTTTCTGTTTGCTCGTGTGTTAGATCGTTTGCCTTGTCGTTATGGCTAGTTCCTTATCCGTTCCTATGTCTCCCGGGTTTGAAGTTCTTCACTTCAAGCAAAGGCAAGGAGAAAACTTAAAAGATGCTTGGTATAGGATGATGGAATCTTATCGCAAGTGCACCCTAGAGGTGAACTTTAGAATTCTTCTTCGCAATTTTTATGTTGGGTTAAATATGACGCATAGACAACTCTTGGATTGCATTGCAAAGGTAAATTTTATTGAAATTGATCCTTGTATTGCGAATGAAATTATAGAGGGAATAGTGGGAACACTACCTCAAAAGGGAGGACCTCATCCTACCAAGTGTTTGGAAAGATTTGCGAAGTAACAAAAATATTACAAAAGTCTCTTGAGCCTCTTAAAAGTGTTAGCGGAAATCTTCACCGCATGAATATGTTGATTACTCTTTGCAATAAGCGGTTGGATTCTTTAGATCTAAAAGTTTCCGAGTATGAAAGGAAACGTAAAGAACCTCCCGGATTCGAGCATGACTCCGCTAAAAAACTGAAAATCAAAGATGGCACTACTTAGATCTATCTTCGCTTTTATGCCTAGCTAGGGGCGTTAAACGATAGCGCTAGTTGGGAGGCAACCCAATTTTATTTGTGTTTTTGTTTTTGTTTTTGTTTAGTAATAAATTTTGCATCTACCTTCTGTTTAGATGTGTTTGTATATTTTAATTAGTGTTTGTGCCAAGTAGAACCTATAGGATAACCTATGGTGATAGTTAATTTGATTCTGCTGAAAAACAGAAACTTTGCGCGCACGAAATTAGTTTTGTTAAATCACAGAAACGTGATTTTGCATTTATTCGTTTTTATGCTGATCAATAGACAAATTTTCCAGGACTTCCTATTTTGGTAGGATTTTTAAAGTTCCAGAAGTTTGTGTTAGTTACAGATTTCTACAGACTGTTCTGTTTTTGACAGATTCTGTTTTTTGTGTGTTGTTTGCTTATTTTGATGCATCTATGGCTAGTATTAAGTGGTATGAACCATAGAGAACTTGGAATACAGCAGGTTTAACACCAAAATAAGTAAAAAAATGAGTTAATTACAGTACCTTATGTGGTGGTTTTGTTTTCTTTCACTAACGGAGCTTATGAGATTTCCTGTTGAGTTTTGTGTTGTGAAGTTTTCAAGTTTTGGGTAAAGATTTGATGGACTATGGAATAAGGAGTGGCAAGAGCCTAAGCTTGGGGATGCTCAAGGCACCCCAAGATATTCAAGAGTAGACAAAAGCCTAAGCTTGGGGATGCCCTGGGAAGGCATCCCCTCTTTCGTCTTTGTTCATTGGTAACTTTACTTGGAGCTATATTTTTATTCGCCACATGATATGTGTTTTGCTTGGAGCGTCGTGTATTATATTAGTATATGCTTTTTAGTTTACCACAATCATCCTTGCTGTACACACATTTTGGGAGAAGCCCACTTGATTAGAGTTTATTAGAATACTCTATGTGCTTCACTTATATCTTTTGAGCTTGATAGTTTTTGATCTATTGCTTCACCTATATCTTTTAGAGCACGGCGGTGGCTTAATTTTGTAGAAATTTCTAGTCTCTCATGCTTCACTTATATTATTTTGAGAGTCTCTTAGAACAGCATGGTATTTGCTATGGTTATAAAATTGGTCCTAGAATGGTAGGCATCCAAGTTGGGTATAATAAAAACTACCATAGGAAGTGAATTGGATGCTATGATCAATTTGATACTTGATAATTGTTTTGAGATATGGAGGTAGTGATATTAAAGTCATGCTAGTTGGGTGATTATGAATTTAAAGAATGCTTGTGTTAAAGTTAGCAAGTCCCGTAGCATGCATGTATGGTTAAAGTTGTGTAACAAATTTGAAACATGAAGTGTACTTGGATTGTGCATCCTTATGAGTGGCGGTCGGGGAAGAGCGATGGTCTTTTCCTACCAATCTATCCCTCTAGGAGCATGCGTGTAGTGCTTGGTTTTTGATGACTTCTAAATTTTTGCAATAAGTATATGAGTTCTTTTGACTAATGTTGAGTCCATGGATTATACGCACTTTTACCTTTCCACCATTTCTAGCCTCTTCGGTACCGTGCATTGCCCTTTCTCACCTTGAGAGTTGGTGTAAACTTCGCCGGTGCATCCAAACCCCGTGATACGATACGCTCTATCACACATAAACCTCCTTATATCTTCCTCAAAACAGCCACCATACCTACCTATTATGGCATTTCCATAGCCATTCCGAGATATATTGCCATGCAACTTTCCACCATTTCGTTTATCATCATGACATACATTACGTTTGTCATATTGCCATTGCATGATCATGTAGTTGACATCGTATTTGTGGCAAAGCCACCATGCATAATTTTTCATACATGTCACTCTTGATGCATTGCACCATCCCGGTACACCGCCGGAGGCATTCATATAGAGTCATATCTTGTTCTAGTTTCTAGTTGTAATTCATATGTTGTAATTAATAAAAGTGTGATGATCATCATTATTAGAGCATTGCCCAAAAACAAAAAAGAAAAAGGCCAAAAGAAAAAAAGGCCAAAAAAAGAAAGGCCAAAAAAAGAAAAAAAAGGAAAAAGAAAAGAAAAAAATAAAATAAAATAAATAAAAAGGGGCAATGTTACTATCTCTTTTTCCACACTTGTGCTTCAAAGTAGCACCATGTCCTTCATATAGCGAGTCTCATATATTGTGCTTCAAACTAGCACCATGTTCTTCATATAGTGAGTCTCATATGTTGTCACTTTCATATACTAGTGGGAATTTTTCATTATAGAACTTGGCTTGTGTATTCCTACGATGGGCTTCCTCAAATGCCCTAGGTCTTCGTGAGCAAGCAAGTTGGATGCACACCCACTAGTTTTCTTTTGTTGAGCTTTCATTCATTTATAGCTCTAGTGCATCCGTTGCATGGCAATCCCTACTCCTCATGTTGACATCAATTGATGGGCATCTCCATAGCCCATTGATTATCCTCGTCAATGTGAGACTTTCTCCTTTTTTGTCTTCTCCACACAATCCCCATCATTATATTCTATTCCACCCATAGTGCTATGTCCATGGCTCACGCTCATGTATTGCATGAAAGTTGAAAAAGTTTGAGATTATTAAAGTATGAAACAATTGCTTGGCTTGTCATCGGGGGTGTAGAATTTGGGAACATCTTTGTGTGAAGAAAATGAAGCATAGCCTAACTATATGATTTTGTAGGGATGAAGTTTCTTTAGCCATGTTATTTTGAGAAGACATGATTGCTTTGATTAGTATGCTTGAAGTGTTACTATTTCTTATGTCAATATGAACTTTTATTTCGAATCATTTGGATCTGAACACTCATGCCACAATAAAGAAAATTACATTGAGAATTATGCTAGGTAGCATTCCACATCAAAAATTCTGTTTTTATCATTTACCTACTCGAGGACGAGCAGGAATTAAGCTTGGGGATGCTTGATACGTCTCCAACGTATCTATAATTTTTGATTGTTCCATGCTATTATATTACTCCTTTTGGATATTTATGGGCTTTATTTTACACATTTATATCATTTTTGGGACTAACCTACTAACCGGAGGCCCAGCCGTATTGCTGTTTTTTTGCCTATTTCAGTATTTCGAAGAAAAGGAATATCAAACGAAGTCCAAACAGAATGAAACCTTCGGGAGCGTGATTTTTGGAACGAACGTGATCCAGAGGACTTGGAGTGCAAGTCAAGAAGTGATCCAGGCGGCCAGGAGATAGGAGGGCGTGCCCACCCCCTCTGGGCGCGCCCCCCTGTCTCGTGGGCCCCTCGGGCGGCCACCGACGTACTTCTTCCTCCTATATATACCCATGTACCCCTAAAACATCCAGGGAGCCAACGAAAAACAATTTTCTCAGGACCCCGATCCTAAGTCACACAGATCTAGCATGTAACACATCATATCACTTTGTGGCCTCACGCACGGTATTCCCATGGGTGCCACCTTACCTGGCCCGGGACCGTTTGCGCCTTTTGGCTCACGTATATGATAGTGTCGCTAGCATCCATATGACAAAGAACCCGGGCTGACATGGCTAGTCGTGAACCCAAAGTGGCACTAACTTACAGGGACAGGCATCCATGACCCAACATCGAACGTGTCGGTCATCAGCGAGTGAATCCAGGCTGTAGCACTGGGCTAGCAGGACTCCGGTGAACCGGGCTGTAGCGGGCTAACAGGACTCTGGTATTCATCGCGTGACATTTCCCCGAAGGGACAGACACAGGAACGAAGAAGGACACATGCCGGCCAGCCTAAGTGTTCCGGAGCAGTAGCAAGCTACCATGGCTCAGTGGAAACACTAGGAGACATTTCCCGGTAAGAGAGGCTACTAAGGATAAACAACTAGATAGTCGGATCCCACACATACCAAGCATTTCAATAACATACACACAATATGCTCGATATGTGCAAATACAACATGGCATCACAACATGACTCTACAACTCAAGTATTTATTCAATAGGCTCCGAGGAGCGAGATATTACAATCATGGGTCTCATGACCCAACATTCAGAGCAAACAAGTCAAGCACAAGCGGAAGCTTAACATGTCTGAGTACAGACATCTATAAATGAAAAAGGCTGAAAGCCTGACTATCTACCAGATCCTGCCGAGGGCACAAGATCGTAGCTGAGGTAACAAGCTAAACGTCGAAGTCCACGGAGAACTACTAGCGAGACCGAAGTCTCTCTGCAAAACATAAAAATGGGCAAACGTGAGTACAAATGTACCTAGCAAGACTTACATCCGAACTAACTACATATGCATCATTATCAACAGAGAGGATGGTGGGGTTTAACTGCAGCAAGCCAGCTTTGACTCGGTGGCTAACCTGAACTACGACTGCAAGTAACTCTTTTGAGGTGGCACACACGAGTCCACATATTCACCATATCAATACACCACTATGGATCCGCTCCCGTCTCCCTACGAGAACGCCATCCATAGCACTCACGCTTATCTTGCGTATTTTAGAGTATCCACTTTCACTTGTCTATGAACTATGCAAGGGGTCCAAGTTTCCATATCCGAGGAATCCGGCTATTCGAATAGATAGTGATAACCCTGCAGGGGTGTACTTCTTCACACACGCTTTCGCCACTTATCGCCCTGTACACGTCATGTACCTCGGCAACCTTCAAGCGGAAGCCGGGCGAGGGAGTCGGCCACGACCTGACTAACCATACAAGTCTCTCGTCCAGGTTTATCGCCTATTCGGGTTCCATCCGCAAGGAGATCCGGCCGGGGTGTCGCTCACGGCCCCAAACGATGTGAGCAGGGTTCCCAAGCCCACCATCCGGGTGCTACTTGGTACACCGGGCCACTGTGCCTAGTCTGTCCCAAGCCCACCTGTACCGGGTGCCACTTGGTAGACTACTAACACTACCTACAAACACCAGAAACTAGTTGCAACTCCTGCACAGAGATCATGTTGATTAATAAGTCGAGAGAGCTTGGAGAGCCCGGAGCCCAATGTGTGGTAGTAACTGATCATGGATCACAAACACAGAACTCAGTTCCTGAAGACGGCTGCAATGAGACAACCCACCATGTACTCCTACATGGCCTCTCACCGCTACCTTTACCAAATCGTGTTCACACACTTAGCTCTCAACGAGGACATGTTCACACACCTCTGATTCATCCCCGATGAATCAGACCTGACTCAACTCTAAGCAGTAGCAGGCATGACAAACAAGCATGAATGAGTAGGCACAACAGGGCTCAAACAACTCCTACTCATGCTAGTGGGTTTCATCTATTTACTGTGGCAATGACAGGTCATGCAGAGGAAAAGGGGTTCAACTACCGCAGCAAGTAACAGTTGAATCGTTGTTGTCCTAATGCAGTAAAAGAGAGCAGGAGCGAGAGAGTGGGATTGTATCGGAATGAACAAGGGGGTTTTGCTTGCCTGGCACTTCTGAAGATAATATAGCTCTTCATCGGTGTCATCGATCACATCGTCGGTATCACGTCTATCGAGACGGGGCAATCACCGGCAAACACAGAAGAAACACGATCAATGCAATGCACAATATGATGCATGCTATCACATGGCAATATGACTGTGTTTTGGGCTAACGCACCTAGCTATGACTTAAATGAAGTTGGTTTGAATACATGATTCAAATTCCAACTCCATATATGATTATTTAAATGCCCTTTATTTGTTTTGTCCAAAACAGAGGACAAACATTGTTCAAACATGCATGAAAATGGTACAGATGGATTCCTTGAATTTTTCTAATAATTTTTCATATATAATTTATTTAATTTGGAGTTACGATTGAATTTCTATGAATTTTAGAAGTTTATACAATTTTCTGGAATTTCCTGAATTAAATTAAATCCAGAAAACATTACTGAGTCAGCATAACGTTGGCATGACGTCAGCAGGTCAACAGGGGCTGGTCCGGGTCAAACCTGACCAGTGGGGCCCACTGGTCAGTGACTCAGGTGACTAACAGAGTTAATTAATTCTAACTAATCAAATTAATAGCCACGGGGCCCACTGTCAGTGTCAGCAAGGGTAATTAGTTTAACTAATTCAATTAGTACTAATCCTAATTAACTAACAGAGCTGGGCCCCACCTGTCATTGACCCAGGGGGTCAAACTGGGCCCACATGGTCAGTAGTCAACGGGGTCAAACCCCTGGTCAGTACGGTCAATCCCGCCGGCGTCTCGACGCCGACGAGGCCCGGGACGGTGGCGGCCGTCGGAAACACGCTACAGGGCACGGGCGAGGCCGTGCTTGGTCTTGTTGGAGAGCCCTTGCTCCCGGGCGTCGAACGGTGCGGGCGCTGGGTCGTGGGGAGGCCAGAGCTGACGACGGCGAGCTCCAAAGCGGCGGCCGGAGTTCGGCGAAGTTGGGAATGGTGCTGTGGGGCACGGCGGGGCGAACGGCTGGGTGCTACGGTTAGCTGGCGGTGTGGCGCATCCAACGATGACGGTGGTTGGAGCTGGGGTGGCCGGGAATGACGACGGCGTCGAGCTGGGCGGCGGCCGGAGCTCGGGGGTTCGCGGGACCGGCGCTGCGGTGTGCAAACGAGACGGTTGCCGTGCTAGTTTTACTCTACGGGACGTTGTGAGTGCAACGGACGCAGGCTTGGGACCAAAAGGTCACCGGGGCTTCGCCGGCGACGAGCCCGTGCGGCGGAGCGTCTCGGCTCCGGTAGAGGGGCGGCTAGAGCTCGAAATCGGACATGGGGTTAGGGGGAAACGAAGCAGGGGCTCACGGGGATCATGCAGGGAGGGTCAGCGAGCTCGGGGAAGCACGAACGGCAGCGAATCGACGGCGACCATCGGCGGCGGTCGAGGACGAAGACGATGGCGTGGAGGCGATGCAGAGCTTCCCGAGGGGCTTGGCTCGGTGGGGAGGAAGAGGGGGTCGAGGCGGAGCTCCTGAGCTCAGTGGAAGGGCGAGGGGTGGCCGGTGGCTATGGATGCGACGGCGGCGCCCTCCGGTGGCTCTCGGTGGTGCTCCAAATCGAGGGAGGGAGAGAGCTAGGGCGAGCAGAGAGAAGGGATAGCGGTCGAGGGGGTCGAGGGCGTCTCCGTGGCGTCGCTAGAGGGCTCGGGGAGGAAGCAGGAGGTGGCCAGGGGCAAGCGCGCGCGCGGGCGACACGCCTCTGTCCTTCTGGCGAGGAGGAAGACGACAGGGGGGGAAGGCGGCGGTGGGCTGGGCCAGAACGGAAGCTGGTCCGGCTCTGCTGCAGGTGAGCGCCAGGTAAGTGGCTGGGCTTCTCTCTTTTATTTTTCTGTTCTGTTTTATTTTTATTTAATCTTTTGCCACTGTTTTGAATTTAAAATAATCCAAACAATGCCAAAAGCTCCTCTGAATATTTTTATTTTGCTAGATGGACTTTTCCAAAAGCTCATAAAATATTTCAGGGGTATTTGAAATTATATTCTAATTATATGAATATAATTCAAATTCAAATATCTAATGATTTAATTTCAAAGTCCCAAGATTAAGTCCTTAAAAATGTTCAATATTTTGGTTGGGACCAGAACCCTTGCCAGAAATTATCAAACATTTAAGAAGAGCATTTTGGAACAATGAATATGATTTTAGGGTTTTTGCCCTTCTTTTATTCAAGTTTTTGAGGCTTCCAAATTTCCTCAGTTCAAGTTTTCAAAATTTAAACATGATGCAAACACTAGGCAGCACCAAAAGCTAGGGATGTGACAACTCACCCCCACTAAACAAGAATCTCGTCTCGAGATTCAAGCGTAGGGTAAGACGAAGGGGAAACGCAAACTAGTATAATCTTGACGATCCAAGGTGCACTTCAAATGAACGTTGATTCGTTCACCATCATTATCTTGATGTCTTGTTCCGAGAACTCCAACCAACATGACAACGAGAGGAGAAGGAACTCTAGAAGGATCAATCTTCTCGAAGGTCGAACAACTCAGGATTAACTCTCGGAATGAGACATAGCAACATCTCTCAAGCTGAGAGACGAAGCACACATCCATAGGAATGGAGTGAAGCAGATGACGAAGGTTCACTAGGTAGACAACAATTTCACACTTAAAAGGTGGTAAACGATTGTCAACGTAGCGAGGAGTTGAGTTGCCATGATACCACAACGAGGCACCTTAGGGATGGTGACTCGTAGATATATCCCCTTAAGTGGCAAAAAGAATTACCTTTGATTCAGAGATCATTGAAACTCTTTAAACCAGCCTAAGGCAATTCTCGAGCGATCGTTTGGAGGGGGTCGGTAGAATGGCATACTCGGACTTGGATGATGTGGATTACCTTGTTGAAGACATCGTAATGGAGGAATTTGCTTACCACCGGAAATGGAAGAGACCCATGGTAGAATGGCACATTGGCGGTGTAAGCTGGGAACAAAATGCAAATGCTGGGAATGATTCTGGTAACTAGGGAAGAACCCAACAATAAAGAGTGGATTCACTGTTTGAAAAGGTCATAGCATTGCCGAGGAAACTGAGAGGAATCCCAGTTAGTGCCGATGATAATACGTAGCTCTTGTGCGTGCTCTCAAGAACTTGAGCATTTCCACAATCATCAAGGTTTTACCAATATCCTTGTCAAGCATCCTGGCAACACAACTTGCTACCATGATGAATGATGATGGATGATGCAGATGCAAAGAAAGATAACACTTTCTCAGATTTCACCCTTGGCGGGGCCAAGGAAATAAAATCTGGATGATCGACCGAGAGACATTTATCACTCCGCTTCTAATGTTCTCCTTGATGTGCTAGTGTAACCCATTCATAGAAATGGTCTGGTATCTAGAACATCAAGTAAAGGTCGGACTTCGGAAACACAAAAATCCATAAGGAACAACTAGGGAGGTAAATCCTACGAAATCCTTATGGGGAGGTGTCCAACTTCTTCAATCAAGATACTACAATAATAGGTCTTTCGGCTGGGTGTGTTGGCCATGACATCCACTTTACCGGTTATCGAGGGACCAATATTATAGTTCTTGGGAAATGTTCCAACCATCATATCTGCCTGAGATTCAGATCTGGTTGGTGTCAGGATATTCCAGACTCATCGAGTCTAGGAAGAAAAATGAAAGTTTGCAACACAAATCGACGAGATGACGTTGCGAGATTCTCGAGAAATGAACTACGATAGCAAGCTCCAAAACATGAGCTGGTTCTGCTACAAACATGTGAACACGTTGTCCCAGACAAGCAAGATCACATGGTAGTCTTACAATAAAACACTACCGAGTTCCGGTGGGGAACCATCATCGAGGATATCGAAGTCCTTGCATAAGGTATACCCTTAGGAAGGAGCTTCTTCTTCTTGAACAAATCAATCAGTGGCTTGATGTGCTACAGAGTTCATATGGAACAAAGATGATCAGTCTAACAGACCACAGAATACTTTGCACGTGCATGACTGACTTGGGATGATTCCGGAGGAGGTAAAATAAGACTTCTCAGACTCATGGCGGCAACTTGCATCAAATGCACATGAATTAGAGGGACTCACTTCTTTCGTCCAAACATATGCTTCATGAACGGGTCATGAAGATAACGCTTATAAAAGTTTCCAATACCAGCTGGATGTTCAACACAGATCATGAAGAAGATAAGGATGTTGTCAATGGGCTCAACAACAATTCATCCAGGTTCCCATGGAGATGGAATTCCATAACTATGTGAACAACTGATAGCATTGGCCAGACCCAAAAATATAATGGGGTATGCTCGAGGGATCAACCACGAGTAAGACAACATTACGAATATCGTTGGTTCTGGTCTGATTTGATGATAGCCCATACTCAAATCAAAGGTTGGATAAAATGATAGATCCATTAACTGATCACGAGGGTCAATCGATGAAAACACCATCTTTCTTCAACACACACACACACACAAAAAGATATCCCTTAACATGAACTAAGTCAGGCAAGCTTTTATCTTCCAACTCTCCAAGTTGTTGTTTAGCTTGACCAACTAGCTCAGGGGTATCCCACACAGATTCTTGGAGAAGGGGTGGTTTACAGGAGACCATCTTGATCACGAACTCAACATAGCGGTCAGGTGACAACCTGGTAATACTTTCGAGAAGATATTCGGAAAATCACAACCCACCGATATGTTACTAAGCTCGAGAACAATCTTGCTTTTCAGGGCAAGACGATATGATCAAAGAGCGGGGGATTGACGAAATCCTAACTCACCGATCGAAAAGTGCACCAACAATAAGGACTAGGTAGCACAATCTATCTTAGAATGATGATTCAAGAACCAACACACTAAGAATGAAATTATTGTCCTTTAACTACCAAGCAACACGGTTGCTAGGAGTATTGACTTCACACATTATAGTTCACTTGTTGGCATTCCGGTTGCGACAACACGAAACCGAGGAATGAATAATGATGGCGAGAGTATCACTAAATCAAGAATTCATAGGATGGTGTGCAATTCCTACAATAATCCCGATATAAAAGATGGTAATACTCCAAGGTAGAGCAGAACAAAAGCTGGGTTAGCAATTTGTTCTGCGGAGCACAACTTCTTTGACCCAATCCTGGATATGGAAGGGGTACTGGAGTTTGTTTCTCCTAGTCATTCCGCGATAGAACGGCTTGACAGACCACAAGAGTAGTGGCAACGATGAACACGGATGCATAACTACTCCTGAATATCAATTGATATACAAGGGCCAGAAAACAACTAAAGATGGACAACTCAAAGGAACATACGATTTTCTGAGTTGTGGATGCAAGGTTTAGCATGTCGAACGAAGTTCAACATATTTCTTCCGGATAACCCATGCAGAAAAGTAGAACTGGCAGAGGCACAATATATAATGGAGAACTCATCAAGAGCACTCTGGTTGTGATCGTTTAGTTCAAAAGAACTCCTGCCAAGAATGGTTCATGGTATTTGGAAGAACAATATACCACGGACCTCGAGGACTATCGCAAAGGTTACTAATAACCTAAGGGAGCTAGCAATTACTATCAACATGAGGTAAGTAGGGTAGATCTTGGGTTCAAAACCCAGAAGTAGAATACCTACTACTAAGTGGCATCGCGGAATGCTTTCGAGGATGATGGCCAGAATCATCACACTGGGAACACAGAACATTGCTAGATTACTAGATGATCCCCTAAGACAACTAGGGTCATAATAATAGCTCCAACATATACGTCGAGGCAATAGAGTACCTCAACTCACCGTCTAGTGTGGTTAATCTGGCCATAAAGGACATCGGGAATGGAAAGAAAGGAATGCATCAGACTATTTAGAAACCTGGGATGACTCGGACAGCATAACGGCTGTAAATGCTCAGAAAAGATTTGAGACATTCACAAAAATGGTGGCATAACCACTCAACATCACAATATCAAGGTTTCGAGATCAATAATTAACATACGGAAGTAGAAACTGAATTGAGGCTTGAAACTAACAATCCTATAAGTCTCTAACATAGTAACTCGTCATCCTAGTAGATAGATGAGAAGCCTAGTTCTTAATCCCCGTAGAAGAGAAGAGGATGACTCAGATCAGAGGGCCATGAGGTATAAGGAGTAAAAAGAGCCTTACGTTTCATCCCACAATCAATTCCCTTATATAACTAAAGAATTTCTAGACTCAACTTCGACCAGTTTGGCTTGGTAATCCTACAGGCAGTCAAGCTCTGATACCAAAGCTGTCAGGACCCCGATCCTAAGTCACACAGATCTAGCATGTAACACATCATATCACTTTGCGGCCTCACGCACGGTATTCCCATGGGTGCCACCTTACCTGGCCCGGGACCGTTTGCGCCTTTTGGCTCACGTATATGATAGTGTCGCTAGCATCCATATGACAAAGAACCCGGGCTGACATGGCTAGTCGTGAACCCAAAGTGGCACTAACTTACAGGGACAGGCATCCATGACCCAACATCGAACGTGTCGATCATCAGCGAGTGAATCCAGGCTGTAGCACTGGGCTAGCAGGACTCCGGTGAACCGGGCTGTAGCGGGCTAACAGGACTCCGGTATTCATCGCGTGACATTTCCCCGAAGGGACAGACACAGGAACGAAGAAGGACACATGCCGGCCAGCCTAAGTGTTCCGGAGCAGTAGCAAGCTACCATGGCTCAGTGGAAACACTAGGAGACATTTCCCGGTAAGAGAGGCTACTAAGGATAAACAACTAGATAGTCGGATCCCACACATACCAAGCATTTCAATAACATACACACAATATGATCGATATGTGCAAATACAACATGGCATCACAACATGACTCTACAACTCAAGTATTTATTCAATAGGCTCCGAGGAGCGAGATATTACAATCATGGGTCTCATGACCCAACATTCAGAGCAAACAAGTCAAGCACAAGCGGAAGCTTAACATGTCTGAGTACAGACATCTATAAATGAAAAAGGCTGAAAGCCTGACTATCTACCAGATCCTGCCGAGGGCACAAGATCGTAGCTGAGGTAACAAGCTAAACGTCGAAGTCCACGCAGAACTACTAGCGAGACCGAAGTCTCTCTGCAAAACATAAAAATGGGCAAACGTGAGTACAAATGTACCCAGCAAGACTTACATTAGAACTAACTACATATGCATCATTATCAACAGAGAGGATGGTGGGGTTTAACTGCAGCAAGCCAGCTTTGACTCGGTGGCTAACCTGAACTACGACTGCAAGTAACTCTTTTGAGGTGGCGCACATGAGTCCACATATTCACCATATCAATACACCACTATGGATCCGCTCCCGTCTCCCTACGAGAACGCCATCCATAGCACTCACGCTTATCTTGCGTATTTTAGAGTATCCACTTTCACTTGTCTATGAACTATGCAAGGGGTCCAAGTTTCCATATCCGAGGAATCCGGCTATTCGAATAGATAGTGATAACCCTGCAGGGGTGTACTTCTTCACACACGCTTTCGCCACTTATCGCCCTGTACACGTCATGTACCTCGGCAACCTTCAAGCGGAAGCCGGGCGAGGGAGTCGGCCACGACCTGACTAACCATACAAGTCTCTCGTCCAGGTTTATCGCCTATTCGGGTTCCATCCGCAAGGAGATCCGGCCGGGGTGTCGCTCACGGCCCCAAACGATGTGAGCAGGGTTCCCAAGCCCACCATCCGGGTGCTACTTGGTACACCGGGCCACTGTGCCTAGTCTGTCCCAAGCCCACCTGTACCGGGTGCCACTTGGTAGACTACTAACACTACCTACAAACACCAGAAACTAGTTGCAACTCCTGCACAGAGATCATGTTGATTAATAAGTCGAGAGAGCTTGGAGAGCCCGGAGCCCAATGTGTGGTAGTAACTGATCATGGATCACAAACACAGAACTCAGTTCCTGAAGACGGCTGCAATGAGACAACCCACCATGTACTCCTACATGGCCTCTCACCGCTACCTTTACCAAATCGTGTTCACACACTTAGCTCTCAACGAGGACATGTTCACACACCTCTGATTCATCCCCGATGAATCAGACCTGACTCAACTCTAAGCAGTAGCAGGCATGACAAACAAGCATGAATGAGTAGGCACAACAGGGCTCAAACAACTCCTACTCATGCTAGTGGGTTTCATCTATTTACTGTGGCAATGACAGGTCATGCAGAGGAAAAGGGGTTCAACTACCGCAGCAAGTAACAGTTGAATCGTTGTTGTCCTAATGCAGTAAAAGAGAGCAGGAGCGAGAGAGTGGGATTGTATCGGAATGAACAAGGGGGTTTTGCTTGCCTGGCACTTCTGAAGATAATATAGCTCTTCATCGGTGTCATCGATCACATCGTCGGTATCACGTCTATCGAGAGGGGGCAATCACCGGCAAACACAAAAGAAACACGATCAATGCAATGCACAATATGATGCATGCTATGACATGGCAATATGACTGTGTTTTGGGCTAACGCACCTAGCTATGATTTAAATGAAGTTGGTTTGAATACATGATTCAAATTCCAACTCCATATATGATTATTTAAATGCCCTTTATTTGTTTTGTCCAAAACAGAGGACAAACATTGTTCAAACATGCATGAAAATGGTACAGATGGATTCCTTGAATTTTTCTGATAATTTTTCATATATAATTTATTTAATTTGGAGTTACGGTTGAATTTCTATGAACTTTAGAAGTTTATACAATTTTCTGGAATTTCCTGAATTAAATTAAATCCAGAAAACATTACTGCGTCAGCATAACGTTGGCATGACGTCAGCAGGTCAACAGGGGCTGGTCCGGGTCAAACCTGACCAGTGGGGCCCACTGGTCAGTGACTCAGGTGACTAACAGAGTTAATTAATTCTAACTAATCAAATTAATAGCCACGGGGCCCACTGTCAGTGTCAGCAGGGGTAATTAGTTTAACTAGTTCAATTAGTACTAATCCTAATTAACTAACAGAGCTGGGGCCCACCTGTCATTGACCCAGGGGGTCAAACTGGGCCCACATGGTCAGTAGTCAACGGGGTCAAACCCCTGGTCAGTACGGTCAATCCCGCCGGCGTCTCGACGCCGACGAGGCCCGGGACGGTGGCGGCCGTCGGAAACACGCTACAGGGCACGGGCGAGGCCATGCTTGGTCTCGTTGGAGAGCCCTTGCTCCCGCGCGTCGAACGGTGCGGGCGCTGGGTCGTGGGGAGGCCAGAGCTGACGACGGCGAGCTCCAAAGCGGCGGCCGGAGTTCGGCGAAGTTGGGAATGGTGCTGTGGGGCACGGCGGGGCGAACGGCTGGGTGCTACGGTTAGCTGGCGGTGTGGCGCATCCAACGATGACGGTGGTTGGAGCTGGGGTGGCCGGGAATGACGACGGCGTCGAGCCGGGCGGCGGCCGGAGCTCGGGGGTTCGCGGGACCGGCGCTGCGGTGTGCAAACGAGACGGTTGCCGTGCTAGTTTTACTCTACGGGACGTTGTGAGTGCAATGGACGCAGGCGTGGGACCAAAAGGTCACCGGGGCTTCGCTGGCGACGAGCCCGTGCGGCGGAGCGTCTCGGCTCCGGTAGAGGGGCGGCTAGAGCTCGAAATCGGACATGGGGTTAGGGGGAAACGAAGCAGGGGCTCACGAGGATCATGCAGGGAGGGTCAGCGAGCTCGGGGAAGCACGAACGGCAGCGAATCGACGGCGACCATCGGCGGCGGTCGAGGACGAAGATGATGGCGTGGAGGCGATGCAGAGCTTCCCGAGGGGCTTGGCTCGGTGGGGAGGAAGAGGGGGTCGAGGCGGAACTCCTGAGCTCAGCGGAAGGGCGAGGGGTGGCCGGTGGCTATGGATGCGACGGCGGCGCCCTCCGGTGGCTCTCGGTGGTGCTCCAAATCGAGGGAGGGAGAGAGCTAGGGCGAGCAGAGAGAAGGGATAGCGGTCGAGGGGGTCGAGGGCGTCTCCGTGGCGTCGCTAGAGGGCTCGGGGAGGAAGCAGGAGGTGGCCAGGGGCAAGCGCGCGCGCAGGCGACACGCCTCTGTCCTTCTGGCGAGGAGGAAGACGACAGGGGGGGAAGGCGGCGGTGGGCTGGGCCGGAACGGAAGCTGGGCCGACTCTGCTGCAGGTGAGCGCCAGGTAAGTGGCTGGGCTTCTCACTTTTATTTTTCTGTTCTGTTTTATTTTTATTTAATCTTTTGCCACCGTTTTGAATTTAAAATAATCCAAACAATGCCAAAAGCTCCTCTGAATATTTTTATTTTGCTAGATGGACTTTTCCAAAAGCTCATAAAATATTTCAGGGGTATTTGAAATTATATTCTAATTATATGAATATAATGCAAATTCAAATATCTAATGATTTAATTTCAAAGTCCCAAGATTAAGTCCTTAAAAATGTTCAATATTTTGGTTGGGACCAGAACCCTTGCCAGAAATTATCAAACATTTAAGAAGAGCATTTTGCAACAATGAATGAGATTTTAGGGTTTTTGCCCTTCTTTTATTCAAGTTTTTGAGGCTTCCAAATTTCCTCAGTTCAAGTTTTCAAAATTTAAACATGATGCAAACACTAGGCAGCACCAAAAGCTAGGGATGTGACAAATTTCCACCGCCGTAACCTTCTGTATCCGTTGTTCCCATCTTGGAGCCTTCGCCGGCGCTCCGCCGGAGGGGGAATCGACCATGGAGGGCTTCTACATCAACACCATAGCCCCTCCGATGAGTTGTGAGTAGTTTACCACAGACCTTCGGGTCCATAGTTATTAGCTAGATGGCTTCTTCTCTCTTTTTGGATCTCAATACCATGTTCTCCCCCTCTCTTGTGGAGATCTATTCGATGTAACTCTTTTTACGATGTGTTTGTCGAGATCCGATGAATTGTGGGTTTATGATCAAGTTTATCTATGAGAAATATTTGAATCTCCTCTGAATTCTTTTATGTATGATTGAGTTATCTTTGCAAGTCTCTTCGAATTATCAGTTTGGTTTGGCCTACTAGATTGATCTTTCTTGCCATGGGAGAAGTGCTTAGCTTTGGGTTCAATCTTGCGGTGTCCTTACCCAGTGATAGCAGGGGTTGCAAGGCACGTATTGTATTGTTGCCATCGAGGATAAAAAGATGGGGTTTATATCATATTGCTTGAGTTTATCCCTCTACATCATGTCATCTTTCTTAATGCATTACTCTGTTCTTATGAACTTAATACTCTAGATGTATGTTGGATAGCGGTCGATGTGTGGAGTAGTACTAGTAGATGCAGGCAGGAGTCGGTCTACTTATCACGGACGTGATGCCTATATACATGATCATATCTAGATAATCTCATAATTATTCGGTTTTCTATCAATTGCTCGACAGTAATTTGTTCACCCACCGTAATACTTATGCTATCTTGAGAGAAGCCACTAGTGAAACCTATGGCCCCCGGGTCTATCTTTTATCATATAAGCTTTGAATCTACTTTTATTTGCATCTTTACTTTTCCAATCTATATTAAAAAATACCAAAAATATATTTATCTTATCATACTATCTCTATCAGATCTCACTTTTGCAAGTGGTCGTGAAGGGATTGACAACCCCTTTATTGCGTTGGTTGCGAGTTCTTTGTTTGTTTGTGTAGGTGCGTGGGACTTTTGAGGAGCCTCCTACTGGATTGATATCTTGGTTCTCAAAAACTGAGGGAAATACTTACGCTACTTTGCTGCATCACCCTTTCCTCTTCAAGGGAAACCAACGCAAGCTCAAGACGTAGCAATGTGTCACTTGTTGTTTGAATTCCTCCTACAAGTTTCTTGATGGCTGATGGTGCTTGATCTCAATCTTTTACTGTAAATGTCTAAGCATCGCAAGTTCAGGAATGATCCCACTTTGTGTGGCTCTATTAACCACTTTGAGTGTCAATAATGCAATAATCTCTTAAGCTGATACAAGGATTTTTCTTTGACAAACACCAAGTTCCATCCATGAGAAATAACCATGAATCCTATCACGTCATTACGAAACAAAATACAACAAGATGAAAAGTAGAAACACTCCAAAATATATGCATGAAAAGAGGAGACATGCAACTAAAGAACCAGTTCCATGAAGCAACATAGTAGAGAGAGGACTAATAAGGTTCTAGAACTACTAAATACTTTTGGGGATCTTTATCAATTTGTGGTACCTCACACACCGCTCCCATGGGCGATGGGGAGGGCGCTCCTACCGCGGCCGCCAGTACCCTGCTTTCCCTCCCTCGTTCATTGCCTTCGTCAGAGGACACGGATGGGCAAAGCCTGGCTGGCGTGGGAGGCGCATTTCGCCTTCTCGCGTAGGGCCTCTGCCACGGGGCAGCACAGCTGACCTGGGAACCGCAATGGCGAGGGTCGCAGTGGTGCGGTGGCAGCGCTCGGGACCGCTGGTGCACGTCGGGCTTCGAGGGGGTGGATCGTGCAGGCGAGAGGGTGGTGGCAGATCGGGATCCACCCTGATCTGGCGTCCATCTTTAGCCGATGGTGTGGACTGTGGGTAGCGCGGGCCGGTGTCCTCTGCCATGGCGGCGATGGTGTCGGCGTGGTGGAGCCAGCGGTGTGGTGGTAGTCCTAGTGCTCTTATCACACCACGGCAACTATCCCCATGATCGGCCCTCCTCGACCTGGCCGTCGATGTTGTGGAACGCAATAATTTCAAAAAAAATCCTACGATCACGCAAGATCTATCTAGGTGATGCATAGCAACGAGGGGGAGAGTGTGTCCACGTACCCTCGTAGATCGAAAGCGGAAGCATTAAGTAATGTGGTTGATGTAGTCGAACGTCTTCGCGATCCAACCGATCAAGTACCGAACGCATGGCACCTCTGCGATCTGCACACGTTCAGCTTGGTGACGTCCCTCTAACTCTAGATCCAGCTGAGGCGAGTGAGAGTTCCGTCAGCACGACGGCGTGGTGAAGATGATGATAAAGTTACCGACGCAGGGCTTCGCCTAAGCACTACGACGATATAACCGAGGTGGAAAACTGTGGAGGGGGGCACCGCACATGGCTAAAAGATCAACTTGTGTGTCTATGGGGTGCCCCCTCCCCCGTATATAAAGGAGGGGAGGAGGGGGTCGGCCAGCCTCATGGGGCGCGCCCCAAGGGGGGGAATCCTACTCCTACTAGGAGTAGGTTCCCCCTTTCCTAGTCCAACTAGGAGGGGAAGGAAAGAGGAAGAGGGAGAGAAGGAAAGGGGGGCCGGCCCCCCTCCCCAATTCGGATTGGGCTTGGGGGGCACGCGCCTCCACCTGGCCGCCTCCTCCTCTCTTCCACTAAAGCCCATGTAGGCCCATTAACTCCCCGGGGGGTTCCGGTAACCCTCCGGTACTCCGGTTTTATCCGAAACTTCTCCGGAACACTTCCGGTGTCCGAATATAGCCGTCCAATATATCAATCTTTATGTCTCGACCATTTCTAGACTCTTCGTCATGTCTGTGATCTCATCCGGGACTCCGAACAACCTTCAATACATCAAATCACATAAACTCATAATACCAATCGTCATCGAACGTTAAGCGTGTGGATCCTACGGGTTCGAGAACTATGTAGACATGAATGAGACACGTCTCCGGTCAATAACCAATAGCGGAACCTGGATGCTCATATTGGTTCCTACATATTCTATGAAGATCTTTATCGGTCAAACCGCATAACAACATATGTTGTTCCCTTTGCCATCGGTATGTTACTTGCCCGAGATTCGATCATCGGTATCATCATACCTAGTTCAATCTCGTTACCAGCAAGTCTCTTTACTCGTTCCGTAATACTTCATCCCGCAACTAGCTCATAGTCACAATGCGTGCAAGGCTTATAGTGATGAGTATTACCGAGAGGGCCCAGAGATACCTCTCCGAAACACGGAGTGACAAATCCTAATCTCGACTATGCCAACCCAATAAACACCTTCGGAGACACATGTAGAGCACCTTTATAATCATCCATTTATGTTGTGACGTTTGGTAGCACACAAAGTGTTCCTCCGGTATTCGGGAGTTGCATAATCTCATGGTTTGAGGAACTTATATAAGTCATGAAGAAAGAAGTAGCAATGAAACTGTAACGATCATAATGCTAAGCTAACGGATGGATCTTGTCCATCACATCATTCTCCTAATGATGTGATTCCGTTTATCAAATGACAACACATGTCTATGGTCAGGAAACATAACCATCTTAGATTAACGAGCTAGTCAAGTAGAGGCATACTAGGGACACTCTGTTTTGTCTATGTATTCACACATGTACTAAGTTTCTGGTTAATACAATTCTAGCATGAATAATAAACATTTATCATGATATAAGGAAATAAATAATAACTTTATTATTGCCTCTAGGACATATTTCCTTCAGTCGACGTGTTCCGGAACTGCTGTCAGAGATCTTGCCCAAGGATATATGGATCAGATAGAATCTGGTCATGCGCGTCCATGTCAGCCTCGTGGCTCTATGAGGGTGTGGCGCGAAGCTTTGGTGTTTGTTGACACCATGGTACATGTTGGTATCTCAATTTCCATGGCGTAGACACCGGTGGAGAAAGTCATGGTGGCCGAGATCGAAGGATCAGTAAGGCGGAGGGGGCCTTGGAGGGCAATGGAGTCAGCCAGGTATTTGATAACTTTCAAGAGCAGCAGTGACAAGTGGGTGCGGTAGCACTGGTGGATTTTATTTTTGGCGGTGCTCCTCGGGTGCCAAGTTGTGACTTTTAAGGTGAAAATCTAAGGTCTGGGTTTCATTGGTTATGTGTGGCAATTGTCTTGCTGAAGGTATTGTTTCGAGAGCATGGACTTTCTCCAAGGTGAAACCTAATATCGTGGATCAGTAGACAACAGCGCTTGTGCACTGTTTCCTTCTTGAAGACATCACTTTTGGAGGCCTTTTATGTTTTTCGAGTGTTGACTTTGGTGGTGGTTTGTGTGCTGCTGCTGAGAGGAGTTGATTACTATGACGAGGCCTTTGTTTTTTTCTTTTCGGGCAGTGTGCATCCTGGATGTCTTTGAGACATCTTGTTGGTGTAGAGCCTGGATGTAATTGATATCTTCGTAATTACTATATTCCTTTTTCAAAAATACTTCATAATTCAGGTATCATCTTTTGCCTATCGTTTTTTTAGAATATCTCTTATCTTTTTTTAGATCACCTATATAGTCTATCTAATCACAGGAATATAGTGTTTTTAGGGTTAGGAATAGTACAGTGTTATCTCTACTCCTAATGTCTCAGTTGGTAGGTCGCGTTCCGGGTTTTATTTTCGTCCCACCTCACCCGGTCTTTTTTGGTACTTCTTTGGTACTTCCTCCCACCTCCCACCCGTTTTATTTCGCTGGTTTTTTTTCGTCCCTCCCCCACCCCACCGGTTTAGTTTCGCGTCACCCTCTCACACAACGAAAAAAATCTTAACGGATCATAACTTTCCATGCTGGTGCAAGTTATTTTTAGTAATGTCTTTATGTGAAAGAATCAATCACGATCAATCTCTAAATATCAAATCTAAATTAATTAACCTTACCTTAAATTGCTCAATCACATTAATTAGGAAACAAAATAACTGATTTTAAGAAAATATCTACTCTTAATGGAGGGTATTACATACCAAACATAGGTACGTCATTAGCTCGCTTCCTTCTCTTCTCTTCCCTTCATCCCTCAGTCCCATGCTCGTGGCGCTGAAGTGGCATCGACAGGCGATGGCAGCGAGGACAGCACGTGGCAGCCCCTGAAGCACGAACACGACTGCACCTCGGGTCTGCCGTCTCCCAAGATATGCGTGAGTTCTCGTGATGCCCACCCTAAACCCTCACGTCCTACAAATTCCTCAACCTCTACCATCTCGATTTCGTCCATGCTCTGATCCAAATGACGATGCAGCTCCGGCCGATTGACAATGAAGGTTTGCCATCCTTCCTCTCAGCACCCACTCCTGGAGGAACAACACGCCATGCCGATCGAACCCGGTCGAGATCACTCACCAAGATTGCTATTCGGAAGTTTTTTGTCAAAAAGTGAAGAGTGGGACGGGATCTGCACTTTTGTTAAGATCTCTACTCCTAATGTCTCAGTTGGTAGGTCGCGTTCCGGGTTTTATTTTCGTCCCACCTCACCCGGTCTTTTTTGGTACTTCTTTGGTACTTGCTCCCACCTCCCGCTCAGCCGAGACGGTTTATTTTCGTACTCCCTCCCACCTCCCAGGTAGTTCCCTCCACGCAAAAAAATCGAACCAACCAATCTCTACTCCTAATGGAGCAGTTGGTAGTCTCCGCCGGTCAATTTTCGTCCCACCAGTTTCGTTTGGTTTTTTTGTAGGTTAACCGTTGTAGATTTTTTTCGTCGCCTCCCCCACTTCATCGGTTTGTTTTCACTTCACCCTCTCACACAACGAAAAAAACTGAACGGATCAGAACTTTCCATACTGACGCAAATTATTTAGTAATGTCATTATGTAAAAGAATCAATCACAATCAATCTCTAAAGATCAAATCTAAATTAATTAATCTTCATAACGTTTGTTTCCTTTCGAATCACGTCCATAACTTTCCTTCCTTGTTTGAGCAGAAACTGTTTGGTAGCAGAGATTAGGAAGCTTCCTATGAGTGTAGTAATACGGAAGTATTCTTTTTCTTGATGATTCGTTTCCATGCATGATGATAGTAAATTATGCCAACATTCACCACTATTTATCAACGTCATCAATCGTATTCATTTCTATCAGTTTTAAGGGAATCTGCTCGCTATGTCTTTTTTAAGGGGATCCGCTTGCTAAGTCGTCGTCGCATGTTATTTTCACAAACAATCTCTACTCCTAATGGAGCAGTTGGTAGCCTCGTACGGTTTATTTTTGTCCTCCTCCCACCTCCCCTGGTTTTTTTCATCCTCCCCCCCCCCACCTCCCAATTTCATTGGTTTTTTTCGTCGGTTTTTACTCTCCCCCTCCCACCTCCCAATTTCGTCCGGTTTTTATTCGTCCCACCTCCCGCCACCCCCTCGTACTGGTTCTTTTTCTCTCCACTCTTTCCTTGCAAACCAATAATTTTCTAACAGACAAAAGATCACGAATCTATCTTTCCTTACCCGAACCAATCGCGCCCTACATCAGTGCATTTCTTTATTAAGAAAACTAACACGTAAATCTTAACGCATTGCAAACAAATCCCGTTATGGACCTAATTAATTTATTATGGAATTTATACGTGGTCGCATTGGTTCTTTTTCTCTCCACTCTTTCCTTGCAAACCACTAATTTCCTAACATACAAAAGATCACGAATCCATCTTTCCTTACCCAAATCAATCGATCCCTACATCAGTGCATTTCTTTATTAAGAAAACTAACACGTAAATCTTAACGCATTATAAAGAAATCCCGTTATGGACCTAATTAATTTATTATGGAATCTGTACGTGGTCGCATCTCTCCCCTCGTGAAAAAATCGCATCCATCTCCCGTTAAAAAGGAAAAGAGAACATGAACGATCAATCCCACACCCTGCATCTCAGTAGCAAAAAATCGCCCCCGCCTCTGTGCCTCGCCGTGTGCCCGGCTCGACCCATGCCTCGCCTGCATGGCTGGACGCCGCCGTCTCCACCGCCACGTACAAGAAAATGGTGGGCAGAACCATCCATTCAAATCGCACACCCCTACCCTCCTCCGCAATCCCTAGCCCCGCATCACCCTATCGCTTTCTCGCCTCTCTTTTCCCTCGATGTAGATGGTGCCGAGCGGCGGCCTCGAGCACCGGCAGTGCCGCCCTCTCTATCTTCGCTGCGTCGAGAGATGGGCCGAGGCTATCGTCGGTTCGCCGCCCACGATTGGGCCGCCTCCGATTGTCGCGCACCACCGGCTCCACCTAACATGCCCGACCCTCTCCGCTTTCGACCTTCCGGTGACCACATCCCTCCGCGTCTCCATCCATCATCCACAAGGCCACTCCCTGCACCCACCCTCCTAAATTCTCCATACCGGCGGACAATCACCGAAGATCCAAGTTGGCCCGATATCAATTTTCTTACATGCTTTCTTTATCAGTTGGTGATGGGAATGGGTTCCAATTTCTCTCTCTGACTGTGGATTAGCAGGCAAGAAGCGCTTCTACATGCATCCTCCTGTCGGTCCCTAAAGTACCAAGGTAAATGGTTGATGTTGCGTTTGTCTAGGATGATATATGTTGGCTCTGTTCCGGTTCATCCGAGCAGTTTGGTGACTAATTTACTAATAATTTAATTATATTAATTAAATGAGTCGGGTGTATCGTCGTGCATTTATCTTGCCAATAATATTCTGTGATGCTCTGATGCACTTTGGGAATTGTTTATCTTGTCTTCAGTGCAGAACATTTGTTTATTAATGCATGAGAAGAATCCTTGTTACTACCTTGAACCTGTTTTATAATTCATATTGTTATGCACTAGCGCGTGTGCGTGTGAAATAGATGGATTATGGTCCCGTACCCAATAAGATGGATATGTGTGTGTGTTAGAGAGAGAGAGAGGGAGAGAGGGAGAGGGGGAGAGAGAGTGAGGAGGAGGGAGGGAGAGAGTGTGCGTGAGAATTTGATGGTAAAAAGATCGCCAATGTCACTTGATATGTATGAGAATATTAAATGTAATATTAACATAATTGATATTGAACTCTTAAAGTTAATGTGGCCCCGTTGCAACGCACGGGTGTTCTTCTAGTCTGTTATGCGTGGGCAGTGTACTACTCCATGTACCAACGGGCTACTAATCCTTGGGCCTGGCAGTGGTAGCAGAGATAGATACTTGCTGCGAGAAGCCCGCAGCCACTCACAACGCACAAATTCCGCCTGCATATTTGGGGCGTGGATTTTTAGAGCACTTGCGCCCTGACTCTGCTATCCTAGCTCTCCAATATCGTTTCAAGATCCATGCAACACAACTAATTTTCTATATAAAATTTTTTCTTTTTATTTCTCTCATATAAAACATATCTTGAAGTTCAAACCTATGCAGCGTGGCAAAGCTTTCTAACTAGAATCTAGGATAAATTTTTCAGATTTTTTTGTCCAACATAAATACTAGAAATATGATTTTGGTAAAGCTTTCTACTAGAATCTAGGATAAATCTGAAATTTTCTGTCCAACGTAAATACTAGAAATATGATTTTTTTTAATCAAACAAAACTTATTTTGTATATTTATGTTTGACAAAAAAATCTAAAAGATTTATCCTAGATTCTAGTTAGAAAACTTTGTCACGCTGCATAGGTTTGAACTTTAAGATATGTTCTGTGTGGGAGAAACAAAAAAGAGAAATGTACTTGAACGAATCGCGATGCAGAAAATAGATGGCTAGATAGAGAGGGCCTGGGTGCAGGTGCTCTATTATATATTTTCCCGCATATTTGCCTCCCTCCTCCTTGTCTCCACCGCCGCCGCCACACCTGAGCACCCGCTCCCGGCTCCCGATCACCAGGCCGCTATGATGGCGAGGCAACTGTCGCTGCGTCGGAACCTCACCGTCCCTCCCGTGGCTGGGGGATCCGACATCGACGGATCTCACAGAATGATGACACGAGCGCGATGCCGGCGGCTTTGCCTCCTGGCAGAATCGTCCGAGCGCGAGCAATTGGGCGGTCTTGGCGCGTTAGATGAATAATCGACAAGGAAGACGACGGAAGCACGTCGCTAGGTTCACTTGGACCCACAGGAATAGAGGGATTGGGCCAACTTGCTTCCTCTAGACCTTGTCGAGGAGATCTCTGGCCGGCTACTCTCCCTCTACGTGGCCGAGTACCTCCGCTTCCGTGCCGTGTGCAGCCCGTGGCATGGACTTACAGCCGACCCGCGCGCAGCAGGGCTCCTTGACAGTCGTTTCCGCCCCCGCAACTGGATAGTGCTCTCCATCATGCCTGGCGTCGAGCCCCGTCGCCGCCTCCTCAACCTGGCCAACGCGGCCTCTCTCGGCGTCCACCTCTCGGCGCTCTCCACCCACTGCCATGTCTGTGCCGCCAGCGGCCTCCTCGTCCTCTTCCACAAGCCCACCAAGACCATGCGCCTCCTCGACCCACTCACCAATGCCCTCACCGTGTTCCCAGTCGTCTCCAGCACCGTTGTCCCCCCTATAGTGAAGATAACCTCCTGCCAGTGTTGAAGAATCCCCCCAGCTTTGTTCCGCACATGATCAATGGCGTAGGTTTTGACGACTCCACCTCCCCGCCCACACTCATGCTCTGCATCAGAGCGGGTGTAACGGCGAACGTGGATTTTTGAAGCTCAGGCTTTCAGACACTTATCTTTACCCTCCAATATTGCTTTGAGATCTGTGCTACACAACTAACTTACTACATGACATTTTCTCTTTTTTGTTTCTTCAAAACAACATATCATACGAACTTCAAACTTTTCAGGACAACAAAACATTCTTACTACAATGTGGGAAAAACTTTCAGGTTTTTTCGTCCGACATAAATATATAAAATGAGATTTTTTGAGTAAAAAATATAATATTTACTATATATAATTCACGAAAAAATTTGAAAGTTTTTTTCCGCATTGTAGTAAGAATGTTTTGTTGTACTGCAAAGTTTGAAATTCATATGTTGTTCTATTTGGAAGAAACAAAAAGAATAAATATACTTGCACAGAACGCGATGCAGAAATGGATGGCTAGATAAGGGGTGTAGGAAAGCCTATGCTTCCTCAAATGTTAACCCATCATCTTCGCCAAACCGGGGGACCCGCACTGGACGCTGGTGAGCCCAGGCCTTGTCTCCCACCCCTTTTATGATGAGCGTCGCAAGGTACTATTCTCCTCATTGTTGTCCCTGGGAGGACGCTGCTACATCAGCTCGCCAGAGGGTTCGGTCTACCTCCTTGAGATGCAGCCGATATCCCGGCTGGTGAAGGTGGTTAACCAGCGCCGCCATGCCAAGAAAGACTACATTTGGAACAATCACATAATGACGTTCCTGGTCCGTGGCACCAGTGGGAGGATTCTCATGGTGTGGTACTGGAGAGGCATGGAGCGCTTTGGCGGCGTTGAGGCTTACAATCCAAAGGAGTTCTTCACAGTGGCGGCATTACCGGCCGCATTGAGGTGTTAAAGGTGAACATCGCCCGCCGGAGGCTGGTCCCTGTCAGGAGGCTTGGCCGACATGCGGTGTTTCTTGGCCTGACGCATTGCTTGCACATCTCTACTGTAAGACAATAGGTTTGGGGGGAACCGGCACAACCCTCTAGGGGTGGCCTATCACATATATATATAATGAGGTGGTATACAACGTTACAGTATACACATGTAAATACAGAAACTATACAGTCTAACACCCTCCCTCAATCTTAGCCACTTTCTAAAGAATCTAGAAGGGTAAGATTGCGCCTGCAAGTGTCAAACTGTGGTAAAGGCAATGGCTTGGTGAAGATGTCAGCAAGTTGATCCTTGGAAGAGATAAACTTGATCTGCAGTTGCTTCTGAGAGACACGTTCACGCACAAAGTGATAGTCAACTTCAATGTGTTTCGTTCGGGCATGGAATACCGGATTTGCAGAAAGGTATGTAGCACCGATGTTATCACACCAAAGAACAGGAGGCTGTGATTGGGATATGCCCAATTCTCGAAGCAAGGACTGTACCCAGATAATTTCCGAAGTGGCATTGGCCACAGCCTTATACTCAGCCTCAGTACTGCTACGCGAGACAGTAGCCTGTTTCCGAGCACTCCAGGCAATCAGGTTAGAGCCAAAGAATACAGCATAACCCCCCGTGGATCGCCTGTCATCTGGATTGCCAGCCCAGTCTGCATCAGAATATGCTGAAAGACAACCAGAATCAGACGGCCGAATATGCAATCCATGAGCCACCGTGAAACGAATGTAGCGCAAAATACGCTTAACAGCAGACCAATGAGTATCACGGGGTGACTGCAGATACTGGCAGACTCGGTTAACAGCAAAGGAAATGTCCGGTCGCGTGATCGTCAAGTACTGAAGCCCACCAACAATACTCCTGTACTCTGTCGCATCAGACGAAGAGAGAAGCACACCATCAACAGCAGTGAGCTTATCAGTGGTAGACATGGGTGTAGTCGTCGGTTTGCACTTAAGCATCCCAGCTCACTGCAACAAATCGAGAGAGTACTTCTTCTGCGTCATAACAAGGCCAGCAGCCCAAGAAGTAACCTCCACACCAAGAAAGTAATGAAGCTTCCCAAGGTCCTTGACCGCAAAATCGGCACCAAGCGAGCGAACAAGCGCAGTAGCAGCCGACTGAGAGGAGCTGACCAAAATGATATCATCTACATAGACCAACAAGTACATAGTAACCTCAGGCCTTTGAAGAAGAAACAGTGAGGAGTCAGCAGTTGATGATGCAAAACCATGAGCACGAAGAGCCATTGCAAGACGAGCATGCCAAGCACGAGGAGCCTGCTTCAGACCATAAATTGCCTTGGACAGACGACAGAGATGATCAGGGCGATCCGGATCAGAGAAACCCGGAGGCTGGCGCATATAAACCTCCTCCTCCAACACACCATGAAGAAAAGCATTTTGAACATCAAGCTGACGAAGAAACCAACCGCGAGTAACGGCAAGAGAGAGAAGAAGTCTGATGGTAGTAGGCTTGACCACTAGACTGAAGGTGTCTTCATAGTCAAGACCAAAACACTGTCGAAAACCACGAGCAACCAGACAAGCTTTGTAGCGCTCAATGGACCCATCAGAATGCCTCTTCACTTTGAAAACCCATTTTGAATCAATGACATTAACCCGTGATGGTGGAGGAACAAGAGTCCATGTCTGATTGCGAATAAGCGCTTGATACTCCTGCTCCATAGCCTCTCTCCAATGAGGAATGTGCATAGCAGCTTGATACGTGCGTGGCTCAGAGGATGGATCTGCAAGAGCAGCAGACATGCACGCCGCTAACCAAGCAACTGTTCCATCGTGACGCTGCTTAGGCTGAAAAATGCCACTCCGGCTGCGCGTATGTGGACGTAGAGCCGCAGCAGGAGCCGGCAGAGGCGATGGTGATGGAGACGTCACGGTCGACGGAGATGCCGTCGTCGCCTCGGGAGAGCCCAGGATGGACGGCTCCGGGCTGAATGGCGAGGCCGGACCCGACGACAGTGACCCAGAGGCCATGGGCGAACCGAGCGTGGGCAGGGCCAGCTCCGATGACAACGGCCCAGACGGCCTTGGCGAGGCGAGAGCAGGCGAGGCCGGCGAGGCGAGAGCAGGTGAGGCCGGCCCTGGTGACAACGGCCCAGACGCCCTGGGCGAGGCGGGGACCGGCGAGGCCGTCCCAGTCGCCGGGGTCGCAGGGCGCGACGGTGGCGAAGGCAGCCCAGAAGCTACAGGCGACCGGACCGGGACATCGATCGGCCGTGCATGGGCACGGGAACCGAGGCCATGCAGGGGCGCCATGTGCTCCTCATGCACAACAGAAGGTGCCGACGAGGAAGGCGATGGCGACGAAGAGGACGATGGCACCTCCAAGATCTCCAAACGAGCCCCATGACCAGTGCCTACACCATGGTTAGGCAACAACAGAGGAGAATATGCAACATCATCAAATTGGTCAGAAGCAACAGAGGATGAATGCATGGTTGGTGACTCGTTTGTGGACACAGGGAGTTTGGCAAAGGGAAATACATGTTCATCAAACACAACATCCCGAGAGATGTAGACACGATTAGTGGGCACATGAAGACATTTGTATCCTTTATGAAAAGAGCTATAACCAAGGAAAACACACTTCTTGGAACGAAACTCGAGCTTGCGCTTGTTATATGGACGGAGATGGGGCCAGCAAGCACAGCCAAACACCTTGAGAAAGGTGTAGTCTGGTTGTTCATGAAGGAGAACTTCAATGGGAGTCTTCATGTTCAAAACACGAGTGGGAGTGCGATTGATGAGAAAACATGCAGTGGTGAAAGCATCACTCCAAAACCGAAACGGAACAGATGCATGAGCCAAAAGAGTCAGACCAACTTCAACAATGTGACGATGCTTACGTTCTACTGAACCATTCTGCTGATGTGTATGTGGACATGCTAAACGGTGAGCGATCCCAAGCGACTGAAAGAAGGAGTTGAGGTTGCGATACTCGCCGCCCCAGTCTGACTGAACATGAACAATTTTGTGCTTGAGAAGGCGTTCAACATGTTTTTGAAACTGAACAAAAATGTCAAACACATCAGATTTACGTTTGATAAGATAAAGCCAGGTAAAACGACTGTAAGCATCAACGAAACTGATATAATAATTATGACCACTGACAGAAGTCTGAGCAGGACCCCATACATCTGAAAACACAAGTTCTAAAGGATGTTTCACCTCACGACTGGACTCCAAAAAAGGAAGTTGATGACTCTTCCCCTGCTGACAAGCATCACACACTGCTACATCTTTATTACTAGACACACTAGGAAGCTCATGACGACGCAAAACATGCCGGACAATAGGTGTGGTCGGGTGACCAAGACGAGCATGCCACTGTGACGGAGATACCCGAACTCCACTGAAGACGCGAGCGACGCCAGGATGCTCCAGACGATAGAGGCCCTGGCAGAGCCGCCCACTAAGAAGAATGTCCCTCGTGCCCCGATCCTTAATAAAAAGATCAAAAGGGTGAAATTCACAAAGCACATTATTATCACGTGTGAGTTTAGGAACTGAAAGAAGATTACGTGTCACAGATGGAACTCGAAGAACATTACGAAGCTGAAGACTCCTATTGGCATGTCTAGTGAGAAGTGATGCTTGACCAATATGAGAGATGTGCATACCTGCACCATTGGCGGTGTGGATCTTGTCAGAGCCATGATAGGGTTCCCGAGTGTGAAGCTTCCCCATCTCGCTGGTCAGGTGCTCTGTCGCCCCAGAGTCCATGTACCAGTGGGGATCGATGGAGTAGGACTGAGTGTGTCCCTGTTGCTTCTGCGGCGGCGGACGATCAGCCATGGCAACCTGACGGGCAAGGTTGCGTGTATCCTTGCCGTCATTGCCGAGACCAAGGAAACTCCGCTGGAAGCGCTTGTGACACTTCGAGGCCCAGTGCCCATCGCGGCCACAAAGCTGACACACACGCGGACCGCCAGCCCCCGGTAATGTCGCAGTAGGAGGGGGGGCCGAGGCGGCAGGCGGTAGTGGCTGCCCCGAAGGAGCCCGTGATGATGAATAGGAGCGGCCACCCTTGGTGGCGGCGTTGGCCGAGAGGGAACCGTTGCCCCTGGAGCGGCGCGTCTCGACCCGTTGCTCAGTGAGAAGGAGGCGAGAAAAGACCTCGTGTGCCAGCATGGGGTTCGAGTTGCCCCGCTCGTTGATGATCTCGACTAAGGCGTCATACTCCTCATCAAGACCATTGACAATAAACGAGTTGAACTCGGAGTCGGTGAGGGGCTGTCCAATGGAGGCCAACGTGTCGGCGAGGCCCTTGACCTTGTTGTAGAACTCAGTGGCAGTGGAGTCAAGCTTCTGACACTCCCCAAGTTGACGACGGAGCGCAGATACACGAGCCTGCGACTGTGCCGCAAAAGAGCGCTCAAGAATAGTCCACGTCTCATGGGACGTCTTGGCGAAGACAACAAGACCAGCAACTGCCGGAGAGAGCGACCCCTGGATGGAGGAGAGGTTCGCCTGGTCCTGCCCTGTCCAAACACGGTGAGCCGGATTATAGACCGGACCGTGCACGCTTTCCACCAGCGCAGGAGGGCAAGGGAGAGATCCGTCGACATAGCCAAGCAGGTAATGACTCCCAAGAAGCGGAAGAACCTGCGCGCGCCAGAAGATGTAGTTGTCTGACGACAACTTGATGGTGATGAGATGGCCGAAGTGAAACGACGGCGGCGGCTGCGATCCCATCGAGGAGACTGGCTGAGGTGCAACCACCGTGGAGACAGTCGGAGAGGTAACCGGCGCGGTGACAGAGGGCGTGACAGCCGCAGTTGATGCCGCGAAACCCGCCATCACGGCATCCTCCGCCACCAGCGGCGCGGTTGCCGAGGGCGCGGCGAGCGCGGTTGACGGGGCGGCGGTGGTGTGGGTCGCAAGCGCCTGGCCAGGCGAGGAGGCAGCCGGTGGTAGCGCGAACAGGGAGCCGACGCTCCTCGTCCCGATCGGCGCCTGAAGAGAGGCGGCGTCCAGCGGTCGCGATAGAAGCGCCGCGAGGGAGGCCGGCAGGAACCCGGCAGCGGTGGAACCAGACGCAGCGGTGGACGACATAGCGGCGATTGCAGCGGTCGGGCGACGGCGGCGGCGGTTGCGGCGGCGGCGGCGGCGGTTTTAGGGTTTTAGGCGGAAGCGGACGTAACCTAGCGTGATACCATGTAAGACAATAGGTTTGGGGGGAACCGGCACAACCCTCTAGGGGTGGCCTATCACATATATATATAATGAGGTGGTATACAACGTTACAGTATACACATGTAAATACAGAAACTATACAGTCTAACATCTACCGAGACATTCCCCTCCATTTCTGTCGGCTCAATATACCTGGGTTGCTATCATCAGCAAACTTGTGGGTTCAGCATCTATCATATCAACAACAAGAAGAACCATGTGAGGACCGAACCCGAGCACAAGTTCGTCTTCGGTGTAACCCTGGGTTTAACTCCTCCTGCCAGACCGCTACAACCTTGACGAGTATCTTGTACTCTATGTCGACTGGAGACACAACCTTAGTAGGTCATGTCTCAATCATACCAGCTCTTATTGTCATGAGTACTCTCGCTAGTGCATATGTATGTATCCGTAAGTGTGGATGCCTGTATAATTTGGCATGTGATCGATCAACCTTGACAGCAGCCAAAGAAAAACTTTTGCTCTCTACTTGGTGTAACTTTTGCAACCTTAATTAAATGAGCTGGGCTTTGGGCATAAGATACCTTTCTACTTTGAGCGAATCTCCTTATTAAAAGTTTATCATGGAGGATTGCTAAACTCTCTTCAGGCACAAGTTCTAAAGGGTAAGTGTTTCTCAAAATACAACTGACTGGAGAGTTGGGCCAAAATCTAGGACCTTGGGATTCCATCCTCAGGTGAGTTTCTGTCAACTGGGAGCTATTTGTATTGAGATTCCAATTGAGAATTGAGAATGAATTTTTGATGTCCTTAAATATATTACAATTGGTATGTAAACAAAAGAATACGCTAGGACAGTTTTGTTAGACTAATGACTTTTTGTGTGGTGAACTTGCAAGTTCGTATTGGATTTGTAGTTTATATCTCTTTATTTTGTGTCGTTATTCTCTCAAGATGGACCGGCACGGCAACGTATCACTATGATCAGGCTAGATGATATGATGCACCACTGCAATGTAAAAGTTCTCTCTTTCACAAAAATAAAAATACAAATGGACAAGTTCTCCCGGCCTTCTTGTTCCCTGTTGTGGGTATGTTTTAAGTTAGTTATTTATCTTCCTTGAAGTCGAAACTGGCATTAGATATGCTTCACCTGCTCACGTACATACATTTGGTAGTATTTGGATATGGTAGCTTCAAGAGCAGTTGGTACAGTAATGCTAGCTGATACTCCCTCCGTCCAATAATATAAAAGCGTGTTGACACCATAATATGTGCCGCTCTTCCAAAAATGCAGGAAAGATGTGACTAGGCATATGGATATGCCAAATCAGATTGGAAATAGGCAAATAGTGTACATAGATAATCCTTTGAACATATGTCTATTGATTTACAGCCTTGCATGTTATTTGGATAATTATTACATTGCTTTTTGAGGACAAGGATGAGGTGACTCTGTCTACCATGTTCTGGTAACTGAAAAACTCCAGAACATTTAAGGGGGTGCAGTACCCATTGGTAGTAATCGAGAGGGTTCCGATCATGGTACGTGGAGCACATGGCCTTGCTGAGAGAAAAATGAGGTAGGAAATTGGTGGAGTCAGCACTTCAGTGTTTGAATGAGTATAGTGCCTGGCTCAACACTGGTATTGCACTTTGGTCTTCTTGTTGTTGTTGCTGTATTCCATCCGTACAAGTGCTAATGCTATGCTATCGAGTGAGCATTTCTTGTCCTTTGAGGTGATTCATGCAAAGTGTTGCATTTCAGTAATTGTTCTTCTTCTAGTACCACAAGTTAGAGGAATAATATATTTTGTGCATGTTAGGCCATATATATTTGGGCAGAGGTAGTAGCTTCCCTATCAGTTAGCCACCGACACCGCACCTTGGTGGGTGCAGTGTTGGAAACCCTCATTTATGATACATAAATCATTATGTTGTCCTCTTTGTATTTGATACATGTCATGTATGGCTTGATGGTTCTGTATAGTTTTTTGGGGTCTATACTTAATTACTATGGTCATCTCTGTGATTAAATTAAATCATAAGCATTAATGTTGCTATGGAGACGGATGCCAGAATCTGGAGATGGTAAACCGAAGGTCACCACTAGGTTTTCTATGTTTCCTCCTCAGCAAAGGATTTTTTTTTATTGAATGTGTTTAAGATGTTAGTTTGTGACCCATCATCGCTGATCAGGTTAAATGATTTGGTATATTCTACGGTTTACAGTTCACGGATAATGTAGATGTGTTAATGCCTTAATGGACAATCATCAACCTTCAGTACTACCGCTCAATAGTAAGAAGAAATACAATGGGGCGCCCCGTTATAAACCTTCCTATACTTAACTGAAGGCTATGCAAAGATGCATGAAGAAAAAGTTATTTAACTCTTGATTTAGATGGATAAAGTGGGATCATATAAGCTAGTGAAACTTCAAATTCACCAACAATAGTTTGTGAGCAGACTCACACCACGCATTTCCTATGCCTAAGGTGGACTTGTTCAAAGAATCAACCATATCACTACTATCAATAATAACATTGCATTTTGTAAATATGACAAATTGACAACGCTATTGTGGGTAGTGTCGTGGTTCTAAGTCTGATAGTAGAAAGGGGGGTAGGTATGGAGAGGCAAGATCTTAGCCATGGCGAAGATGTACACACAAGGTTTTACGAGTTCAGGCCCTTCTCGGAGGAAGTAACAGCCCTACGTCTCGGTGCCCGGAGGCGGTCAATTGGATTATGTGTGTTGTGTTACAGGTGGTCCCAACCCTTGTCCCAGAGGAGGGGGTGGCTTATATAGAGTGCGCCAGGACCCCAGCTCACCTTCATTAGAAGGAGCTTAATGTACATAAAGTAAGGGCATTACTGGTAACGGCAGTCTTAAATACTCTTAATGCTCATGAAGACTAAGGAGTGAAAATGTCCGGCCATTGTGTGTTCTTCCGACTCCTGGTCTTCGATATAGTCGAGTCATTCCCCATACGATCGCGTGAAAGTGGGGAATGACGGTCGAGTGATTATACTGTCGAGTGGATTCTTGGTCTTCTTATCTTCTGGGGTAGTGACCTTGGGTAGGACGTATAGGTCAGGCCTATGACCCTACCCCAGGTCTGTATCCTCATCAGGTAGCTCTAGGTGAAAGCTTAGGTCTTCGATGCGGGTCAATGCTCACGACGACGGCGTCCTTGGACGTCGTTTTCCTTCTTGAAGGTGTCTCAGAAGGGCCCACTTGTCTCCGGGTTGTGGGCATGTTGGTGGTGGAGTTTCGAGTTGGCCCATGCAGGCATTGTTGTTTTGTTTTCTCTTTTTTTGGATTTTTGCATTGTTGACTCTTTTCAATCATGTCATTTTTGGCTTAGTTTCCCTCATAATCGGGGTCATTCTGTATTTGTTTTCCTCTCTTAATGAAGTCGGCAGAACTCCTATCTTTCTCCTCGAAAAGGAAAAATAAGCATGACAACACGTGCTGGAAACACTTCATTCAAGTAATTCACCATGGAGGCCTATGCTAATGCCTCCCAAGCCTAAATAAACGTGCCATCTGAGACCGATGAGACTTCTGGCCCCAAATGCTTAACTAAAAAAATCAAGGGTGTGTGTGCATAGATTTTCTATCGGAAAATGTAGAGAAGTAAGTTCTCCTAGTGGTCTTGAAGTGTGACACCATATTCACCATAGGATTTGCCTCGTATCTGCTGACGCGCATGGTAGTGATGGAATTGTGATACCAGCATAGTAACGTGGAAACCTCCGGTTGTGCCGCGTTGTATAGTGATGTTCTTTTTGTATATGTATTTTGCTTATGTGAAGTTTCTTAAGCATATGAAGTGGTTTGGACCAGAAGAATGCCATGGTTAATTAGCCTCTCGTGTTGCACATCCAAATTACACTGGTTGAGTCAGGCTAGGAGGTAAAAGTATATGTACACAAGGATAGAGGTCACACACCAGAGATGTTTTGCGGGCACCACCGACAATCAAGCGCCGGAGGCGACGCCATGGCACAGCCAGACTAAGAGGTGGTGTATGATGTCCGTTGGTGGAGGGAGATACCGAGTGACTGGTGAATTCTTTTGTCTGCGCACTACAGCCACATACCCATGAGCTAAGTTGAACTCATTTGACGAATATTGCTTAGTCTTTTAGTGAATTATTAAGAGCATATAGTGAACTCATGTTGTCATGCGGCTATGGCAGATGTTTTTGCGTTGAGGGAAGGTCTCCTTTTAGCAAAACATGTGGGTACAAATTCCTTCACTATTCATTTATATTGTCTTCTGGTAGTTCAAATTATGAAGGATGCATGAATGTTCTCGGCTACTTCAGAGATAGCAGTGCATGCTGATTGTAGTATCCTCATTTCTAGCTTTGATAATATGCTTGATGATCATTGTAACAAAGAGGCCAATATAGTGGCTCATGAGCTTTCTAGGAATGCTTCAGTTTCGACTAATACCTATATTAGGGGCGTTGACGCCGCCTAGCTTTATTTTAGAGAGTCTTGCGCATGATGTAACCATTTTCTCAAATCAATAAAGGCCATGAAGACTTTCCCTATAAAAAGAGCATAGCGTTCTTGGATGGGATGGAGTATCCTATATACCTAAATAGTTGGTCTCCACTAACTTCAGTTCATATAACTATGTTACCTCGCCATGCCATCATGCATGAACAAAATAATTGGTGTTCACCAACTCCAATTCTTTCCACATGCAGCCATGCCAATTCATCATGCCACCATGCATGAGAAAAGACCAACATTAACATGTACAAATACAACAAATTATATGTTAGTTTCAATTGACATATTGTTAGTCCACTAATATTTCATACAAACAAATCTCAATGAAAAAAAAATCTACTTAATAGGCAAGTATGTCACCTCACCATGCCATCATGCACGAACTAAGTAATTGATCTCCACTAACTCCAATTCTCTCGACAAGCAACTATGCCACCTCACCATGCCAACATGCATGAGAAAATACCCACATTAACATGTACCATGCATGCTACTCATATTTAATAACTATTCTACAACTATAGAATAATTAAATACAAAAAATTATATGTTAGCTTCCATTGACATATTAGTCTAAATACTAATGTTTCATACAAACAAATCTGAATTAAAAAATATCTAACAATTCCTGCAGTAACACGCGGTGTGTCATCTCTAGTTACAAGAACAAGAACAACAGTTAATTAGCCCAATGAAACACTTGGCATGGACCAACAACTCAAAGGAGAAGGAATTTGCACTCGATAGCATAACACTGTCATGCATTTTTGTCGATGCATGGAATACTATTGTTGAGCCACCCGCTCTTACATAGACACAATGTCCTACTCATTCATATCAGTCTAATCATCGAATATTTTCCCTGAAAAAGAGTCACTAGCATTAGAGCCAAGTTTGTTGACTTGACTTCAGTCGCACCAATCCTTTGCGGACACAAATAAACATGCAATCAGATTCCTTTCACAGCCACATTTGCTTTTCTCGCATAGAGATTGCATTTCCAACCACTTGAACATTTTGTAACAAAAAAAGATGATGTACAAATTTCACACTCTGTATGTACATATATTAAAGGAAAAGAGCTTGTGTACAACGTCACACTAGCTTCTTTCTTACCAGATCGGTGGTTGGACGAATGGTTATGCTTTATCGATGATACGGCATCTCATCTTTTACCGTTTGTCTCGCATCGCATGCACTATCTTTTACACACAGGTTTGGCTACCTCAATTTCCTCTAGCAAGGCAATGTGCTCCACGTGCAATGACCAGACCACATGATTCTTTTGTCCTCACTGTGTCCAGCCTTGCTATACCTTGCTGGGGTGGTGGCTGTTGTAACCGCTTGGGGAAGCTAAACACTAAAAGGGTCGAGAGAAGCATCACAAGGTGAAGAACTAACCCAAAAAAAGGGAAATGGTTTTTGCTATTATTTTCTTTACCATGATCTTTCGTGTAGTAGATAACACATGATAGATCTTCTGACCATGACTTGGTACTGATCAGACTGCAGAAAGCATGCAGAATCGTATTATCGGATTTTGCACTAGAAGTATCCGTGGGTGAAGCTGGGCTCAAAACAATTGTAATCAACTGTGATACAAGGAGAAGTTGCCATGATATTCCTAGGACACAAGCTCTTTCGTTAGCCAAAGTGCAGCATGCACATGTAGTGAACTACAAAACCGAAGAACGGTAGTTATACTCACAAAGAAAATGCAGATTCCTGATCCCTCTCACCCTCAAAAGGCCACGACCATCATTCTGATCATAGTAAGTACAACTTAATAATTGACCCTGGCATATGTCTCTATTATTCAACTATATTTTGCTTTTCTTATGCTTCACTTCCTTCTCATGGCTATGAAGAGATGCCCATGGGTGTTCCAATTTGTAGGCAGTTGGTGGTGGCCCAGGAACACTTAAAGCTTGTCTTTGTCTATTATTAGTACCAACATTCTATAGTCACCCCCTCGGTCTTAGCAAACCAGTTGCATTGTTATATATGTTGTTGATAAGAAATCCAATTACTCAGTCGTATTGTATAGAATTTAAGACTTTGGAACAACCTCTCTTTAAATGACATCCATGTGAATTTTCAGAGGTGGTGTTCATTGATATGTCTAAATGACAAAACACACAACAGCCATATATATGTGTGCACGCCGCACACAATCAAAGACATTATAAGCGACACCCTAGTCCCACTAGATGTAGAGGCACACCATATACAACCTAACATATACTTGTGTCAATCTTGGAACTGAAACCTGGTGAGAGAAACGGAACAACCAAGCTCCCAACGCTAGGCAACATACTCATATTTATTCGTTTGAAAATTATAGGTGATACATTATTCAAGAGTCAAGTTACTAGTTCCAGTGGATATGCTACAAACCAAGCTCGTTTGGTTTCATGTCTTTTTTGAAATTTAGAAAGTGTTGAAGCGTATTCCAAACTACCCAGAGAGAAAATTATGTCGTTATTGTGTAATCAACCATACTATATTTTAATTAAAGTAAAATGTAAATAAATATGGGGAGTTTCTAATAAATACCTGATTTTTTTTACTTGGGAGCCTTAGATAACTTTCATCGATGTGATTTTTTAACGCAACGAGTCCTTAGATAAGGGAGTGTGGTACCCATTTATAGTGGTCGAGAGGGTTCCAATCATGGCCTTGCTGAGAGAAAAATGAGGTAGCAATTTGGGGATAATGTGATGGGGCAGGAGGATGTCATCACTTCAGTGTTTGAATGAGTAGGAGTGGCTAGCTCAACACTTGTATTGCAGTTTGTTCTTCTTCTTGTTGTTGCTCCTGTACATCTGCTCAAGTGCTAATGATATGTTGTCGAGTGCCCATTTCTTCTCCTTCGAAGTGATTCATGCAAGTGTTACATTTGAGTAATTGTTCTTCTTCTAGTACTCCATCCAAAAATGCTATGCTATTATAAATGCTCTAAAAGACTGAGCAATATTTATCGAACAAGTTCATCTCAGCTCATAGGTACGAGTACCTGGCTGCAGTGCACAAGCAGAAGAATTCATTGGTCACTCCTATCGGCCTCCACCACCAGCCATGGCGCTCGGCCTTTGTGATGCCTCCTTGTCGATCCGCACCAAGGCTTTGCAGGTAACATCATTGATCACTGTAAATAATGAAAGACCTCTTTCAATAGCTGACGGGATGGCACTTACATAATGAAGATTTTGTTTGAGTAGCCAGATTTAACTTCTGATCATTGTCGCCTCCATCCACCAACAAAACCTTCTTCTCTTCATGTATTTGTAAGTCCTCAACCCATGCAAAGCTACAAAAAAAATCTTGTTCTGGTAAAATTTCCATGTGTAAACTCTAGTGTTGCTGTTTAGGCCGTAATCAACCTCGCCGGAGGTGCTCTGTTTATATAGCTTGAATGACAACATCAGTTACAAATGAATAGATCATGGATAATCAAGAGAGGACTCTTGTCCTTCTATATTCTAGCACTAAGTACTAATTACCCAACGTTACTTCATGCTAATGGCAGCACTAACTCATACTTGTTATCTTAACATCCCCCCTCGATCGAAAAGCGGGGAGCACATTGAGATCGCTTCTGAACCTTTCAAACTGCTGAGCCATCAATGGTTTGGTTAGTATATCTGCGAGTTGATCATGAGTTGAGATATGTCGAATTTCAAGTGCCTTTTTTGCAACTCTTTCACGTACGAAATGATAATCAATCTCGATATGCTTCATGCGAGCATGAAAAACTGGATTCATGGAGAGATACGTCGCGCCAATATTATCACACCACAAAGACGGTGGCCTGCTCTCTGGAATACCAAGCTCTCCAAGTAACGCTTGTATCCACATGAGCTCTGCTGTTGCATTTGCTACAGACTTGTACTCGGCCTCCGTACTTGAACGAGAAACAGTAGGCTGCTTCCGAGAATTCCATGCTACTAGATTACCACCAAGGAAAACGGCATGACCACCGGTGGATCGTCGGTCATCTGGGCACCCGGCCCAGTCAGCGTCAGAGAAGGCACTGAGCATCATGGATGGAGAATGCCGGAGTAGGAGTCCATATGACGATGTTCCCTGAAGATACCGCAGGATCCGTTTCACGGCTGTCCAATGAGCTTCAGTAGGCGAGTGTAAGAACTGGCAGACCTTATTTACGCTATACGAGATATCGGGCCTCGTCAGTGTAAGGTATTGAAGTGCACCAACCACACTGCGATAGCGTGTGGCCTTAGTTGAAGACAAGGGTGTCCCAGACTGTTTGGATAGCTTCTCCATTGTTGCCATCGGTGTAATGCATGACTTTGAGTTTGCCATGTCTGCCTTCTTTAGAAGATCTAGTATATACTTGCGCTGGCAAAGAGCAAGACCACCTTCAACATTCTGAACTTCAATGCCAAGGAAGTAGCTCAATACTCCAAGATCCTTGATGGCAAAATCATGACGAAGCTGATTCAGCAAACGACCAATGGCTGCATCACATGAACTGATGATAATAATATCATCAACATATATGAGGAAATACATGTGGAGCCCCCCATTCCGAAATATGAATAGAGAGACATCAGCTGCTGATGCGCGGAAGCCTAGATCAAGAAGACGAGAGCTTAGGCGGGAAAACCACGCACGTGGTGCCTGTTTCAAGCCATAAAGAGATTTCTTTAGTTTGCATAGATGGCGAGGAAACTGTTGATCGATGTAGCCTGGCGGTTGATACATGTACACGTCTTCAGTCAACACCCCATGCAAGAATGCATTCTGAACATCAAGTTGTCGTATACTCCACTGATGAGTGACTGCAAGAGACAATAGAACACGGATTGTAGTGGGCTTGACGACCAGACTGAAAGTATCATCATAATCAATTCCTTGGCGTTGTTTGAATCCTTTAGCAACTAGACGAGCTTTGTACCGATCAACAGAGCCATCAGCCTTGTGTTTGATCTTAAAAACCCATTTACTATCAATTATATTGAGTCCTGGACGAAATGGAACCAAACTCCAGGTATCATTCCGATGCAAGGCAGCAATCTCGTCATCCATTGCAGCCTTCCAAGATGGATGTCGTGCAGCTTCAGTGTAGTTGGTAGGCCCGGCGGGGTCCTCTGAAGATGTCGTGCACACATACGTAACGGTGCCATCAGTGCGGATGTACGGCTTGACAATGCCAGACTGAGACCGAGTGTGCGGGCGCATCTGTGTCAGTACAGGAGGCGCCGGGGCCGCTGAATCAGCTACCGCGGAAGAACCTGAGCTCGAGGTGGCAGGAGAATCTGAGCCAGAAGACGACCCATATGTGTCGGAGTTGGCCGCTGCAGAGCCAAGTGTTATCTGTTGAGAAACCGTGGTTGTCTCATGATCCATGCTATGAGGCGCAGATGACGTCGATTCCGAATCAGCAGCAGAATCTGCATGAGCATCAAAAGAAACAGACTGCACATCGGCCATTAGATCATTGGAACTATTAGTACTTCCGCTTGGGGCTGGAAAATGGGCTGGTGAATGTGTGGTGGGGGGCAAAAGTTGGACATATGGGAGTGTTGATGAATTGGCAGGTGCAAGCGTAGCTTCAAACATACGAGCAAATGGAAAAACCGCTTCATCGAAAACCACATCACGAGAAATATATATGCGTCCAGTACTAGCATCGAGACACTTATATCCCTTGTGGTGTGAACTATAGCCAACAAAGATGCATTCTTTGGATCGGAAAGCCAGTTTTCTAGAATTGTAGGGGCGAAGATGTGGCCAACATGCACAACCAAATGATTTCATCATGGTGTAGTCGGGTTTAGTGCCAAAAAGACGCTCCATGGGAGACGCATTATCTATGACACGTGTTGGTAGACGATTAATAAGAAAGGTAGCTGTGAGGAACGCCTCATCCCAAAAGCGAACCGGCATGGAAGCATGGGCAAGAAGAGCGAGTCCAGTTTCCACAATATGCCGGTGTTTGCGTTCAGCTGCGCCGTTCTGCTGATGGGTATAGGGACATGAAACATGGTGTGCAATGCCTTGAGCTTGAAGATATTTATGCAAACGTTGATATTCGCCACCCCAATCAGATTGAATGCATTGAATTTTCCTGTTAACAAGGCGTTCAACATGGGCTTGAAAACGAATGAAAACTGCCTCGACATCAGATTTAGCATGCAACAAATAGATCCAAGTGAATTTGCTAAATGCATCGATAAAAGAGACATAATATTTATAACCACCAACTGAAATAGTAGCAGGCCCCCATACATCAGAATATATGAGTTCCAAAGGAAATTTTGCGGAAAAACTAGATGAACCATACGGAAGTTGGTGACTTTTTGCCTGTTGGCATGCATCACAAACAGATGCATCATGATTCCGACTGTACGGAAGTTTATTCAAACTAAGAATTGACTGAACGACTTGGGACGACGGGTGACCAAGGCGATGATGCCATTGTTTTTTATTGACCGACGCAAGCATGGCAGCCTTGACATGGTGGAGGGTGGATGGCGGAATGGGGTAGAGGCCGGCTCTACATCTGCCTTGGAGCAGGCTTGTCTTCGATGCTTGATCCTTAATGACAAAAAAATCAGGATGAAATTCAACGAACACATCATTGTCTTTGGTCAGTTTATGGATGGAGATGAGATTCTTTTTTATGTGGGGAACATGAAGTATGTTTCGGAGAACAAGAGGTTTAGCAGCGGAAGTATTAATAGAACTTTGACCAAAATGTTCGATGTGCAAACCTGCTCCGTTGCCAACTTGGACAGTGTCGTTGCCGTTGTAGCGCTCACGGAAGGAGAGGCGATCCAGGTCGCTGGTGATATGGTCCGTTGCGCCCGTGTCCGAGTACCAGTTAGGATCAACCTGGTAGCCAGCGCTAGTTCCGACGATATTCGCCGAGTGCTGCTCCTCGTCGCCATGGAAGGAGGAGTCAAAGCGCTTGCGGCACTTTAGGGCAACATGCCCTTTTATGCCACACAGCTGGCATGTGGGACGCTGACCCCCACCATTTCCGTTGTTGCCACCATAGCCACGACCTCCGCTACGACCATTTCTGCCATTGCCGCGGCCTCGACCGCCACCATAATTTCCACGGCCTTGTACACCTTGATTGCTGCGTCCCTGGTTTTTGCCTAAGAAGTTGGCGGAGTGGTTGGAGCCGACACCGGCGTAGCTAGCCGAGGAGCTCGAGCCAAGCTGGAGGTCGGAGCTGTACTGCTCATGACGATGCTCATGGCCAAGAAGAGCAGCGTAGACATCATCAAGAGTCAGATTAGGCTTCACATTCAGTGAGTCCACGAGGGACTCGTACTCCGCTCCGAGGCCTGACAGCATGTAAGAAACTATCTCATCAGCATGAAGGGCCTGTCCAATGGACGCAAGTGTATCAGCCAAGGTCTTCTTCATCTTGAAATAGTCTGTGCCCGTCATGTCGCGTCTCTTCGGAGCAGCCAGTTGTGCGCGTATCTGAACAAGACGAGCACGGGAGCGCGATGCAAACATCCGCTCTAGCTGCCCCCACGCCTCGGCCGCCGAGGTCGCAGCCATGACGTATGGCAAGATGTCCTCACTGACGGTAGCGAGGATGCCGCCGAGGATCGTCTGGTCCTTGCGGTACCAGATTGTGTACTCCGGATTTTCCACCTGAGTGGTGGTGCGGCCTTCACCTGTGCCCGTGGTCTGTTCCACGGTCGGAGCAGGGGCCATCTCTCCGCCGGACGCGATGCCGAGGAGATTGTAGGTGCGCAGAAACGTGAGGAACTGCGCCTTCCACATGAGATGGTTGTCGCGAGAGAGACGCACGGTGACGACGGTGGTGGCCGCTGGCACGGAAGCCATGAGAGGGGAGGAAGAAGTCGACATTGGTCAGATGGCGTCTGATACCATGTAAACTCTAGTGTTGCTGTTTAGGCCGTAATCAACCTCGCCGGAGGTGCTCTGTTTATATAGCTTGAATGACAACATCAGTTACAAATGAATAGATCATGGATAATCAAGAGAGGACTCTTGTCCTTCTATATTCTAGCACTAAGTACTAATTACCCAACGTTACTTCATGCTAATGGCAGCACTAACTCATACTTGTTATCTTAACA
>NC_041391.1:647575455-647589293 GCF_002162155.2 Triticum dicoccoides | reverse complement strand
AAAACTCACGCGCACACACACACCGGGGAATCGAAACCCTCGTCTCTCCTCTCGCCCAACCAAGGGGCGACGCCGCCTCCGCCTCCGCCGTCCCGGCCCGACCTCCCCCCCGTCGCCGCGCTCCCTCCAACTTCAACCGTAGGCGACGGCGACGGCGAGGGCCCCGTGAACCGAGTGACGTCTTCCTCGCCCTTCTCGTCAACCCTGCGGCGCACCCTGCCACGGTCCTCCCCGTCGCCGTCTCCAGATCCAAGAAGGTGAGCTCCTCTTCCTACTACTACTCCCGCTGCGCCTGTTAACGGTATCTTCTGGGAGATATATGGCCGGTTGCTGATGGAGTTGTGGGTGATTAATTTGACTCTGTATTCCAGATCTTTGGAAACTGGGAACGCTATAGTCTAGTGCGAGCTAGCTTGCGGTTTATGCGTTGATTTGGTTTTCATGCCGTGTTAATTTTCCGGTAGAATATGCGTAATCTTGGATGTGAGTTTGTCCGCTGTTCTGGGGTTTAGGTTTAGCGAGCATGGAGGAGGGGATTTTTTGCCGACCCCCTCGAAGTTGAGATCTTTAGATGCCGTGTTAATTTGCCGGCATGATATGCATAATCTCGGCTGCGAGTTTATCTTGTATCTGTTCTGGGGTTTAGTGAGAGGGGCTTGTCTTGTTGTTTGATGAACTCAAGTGCACCACAAAGTGGAGATCTTTACAGCTCGGTCTCGGCAACGCCATGGTTTTCGGGTTTAAATAAGATAGTTCTGTGAGCTGCGGACGGTGGGCTAAGTCTTTCCTTCTTTTATTAGGTATTAATCACTTGTGAATAATATTATTTTTATATATTTGGATTTGGATTAGGTGTCATGCTGTGGCTGTGTGAATGTATTGCTGAATTTATTTAGTTTGGGGTATGGATACCATATCGTGCATGTCTGTAATGGGTTTTTAGCCTTCAAATGCATGGACGACCTAAAAGTTGTTTCATTGCCCGTAATGCGTAGTTCTATATGTACAAGGGTCCTATTGAGAGTGTTCTTTTACTGTTTACATAAATGTTTGAGGTAAAAGTGCCTAGATTTTGCCCATGATCAGTTCTGTCTATATTCCGCTTGTTTAGGTTGTTAGTTTATCAGTTCCCCTTGTGGCATATGTAGGTTAGTTGGCAGTTTGTGTATGTTATTCCCCTTAGTGTTGTTTAGACCCATCAAAGGAGTTGTTTTGGGTTTTAACAGTTCTTTTCTTCTCTTTGTCAGATGGAAAATAAGTTGAATATAGTTCAATGATTTCTGTTGGGACATCAGATGCTCTGGAGCCGTTCTGTCAACTCAGGACAACTTGGGGTACAGTTTCAGGTATGTACTTCAGTGTCACATCTCATTTTATCCTTACTCTAGGAGCAAGCGTGGATCTTTCTTTTATTGATTGCACACCAGCATGATTCTGTGGGCCACCATAATTAGCTTTATGTGCCATCCTTCTAATAAATTATGGGTTTTCTACGAGATATATAAATGCCAAACAAATGCAACTCAGCTGCATATTTTTTGTTGGTGTGGTTTTTCTTTTGGACCTTTCCTCCCCCTTTATTTGTGATGCACTTGTTGTTAGCAGGACACAGCTACCACGTTTTAGTCATCTGTGATATGCAGAGACTGTTTTCTTAGAATCTGACTTACATCTGCAGTTAAAGATGATCCAAACTATTGACAAAGTTGCGATAATGCTTAATGTTACAACCAAAGGTTTCTTTGTACCTATAGACTACAAGAAAACGTAATTTACTTGGTTGACTTTTAGAAGAACCAGCAACGGTGGTCGTTTGGTACTTTGGTACTTCAAACAATGTAGGCTTAGGGTTCCGACGTGCCTAGAAATCACTGGAAGACAATTGCAGTAGGGACTAGGGAGAAAAAATAAAGGAATTCATGGGAGCTGATAGTTATCTTTCTCCTATGCAGGATTATGTAAATGCCAACTTTTGGAGTTTGTGCCCTTTTGGTTTAGTCATCAAGACACTAGCTAGCCATTATGTAAAGAGACAAATGAACTGTTAATTGCCACCAAGTTGGCGAAATCAATGGAATACAGCAATTGAGGGGAGACTAATGTCAGTGCCCAAGGTCTCTGCAGTCGGAAACAGTAAAAATTAAACTTTAGTATTCATCAAGTTTGGCAAAACCGCTGGACCAGATTAATCGAAGGAGAAACTTCGACTCAAGTTGTTGATGCCGAAGATTTCTGTTATTGCTGCTTCAAACATCCACTTGATAGGAAGCCCTAGATTTTTAGATTTAGCTTTCTTGCAAGTGTAGAAAGAAAGCAGTGTTGTCCCTTGTTTGCCTGTAAAGTGTTGTTGTAATGAGATAATTTTACATCAGAGTATTATTTGTCTATGGATCTTGATTGTGACTTGTTCTGAATGAATAAACAAGTAAAGGTAATAATAAATCATGACTGGCTTGTTTGGCTTTGTATGGATACCTGTCATTTCCTGTCTGGCTGTTTGGGCCCAGGCTCAGCAGTAAAATAAATCATGGATATTTAGCATGCTTATATGTTTTTTGGGGGCAAATAAAAACTACTCCCTCTGCCCCATAATGTAAGACGTTTTTTGACAGTACACTAGTGTCAAAAAACGTCTTACATTATGGGACGGAGGGAGTACATAGAAGCCATTTTTTTTATAGATCTTCTCTTTCAGTGTGTCTGTACAGACCCCCTGTATCAAGCGTGAAATTTGAAATTTCTCAAAAAAAAAGTGTGAAATTTGGAATGTACATGTGACATGACATGTCCCACATGTCATAGATTTAAAATACTCTCAGAACAAATCCCCTACGGGTGAAAATCCATGCCCCTCTAGAATATGATCTTTTCTGTCGCTTGTTCTTCGATCGTACTTTGTTATACAACCGTCTGTGAGTTAAGTGCCTTGGCTTGTCATTGTTTCTTTTGAGCTCATTCTGATCAAAATCTTTTGCACATAGGATGCCTTTATGCTTTATCTGCATAATATTGAACCTGTCTTCCTTTCAGTCACTGCAACTACCTCTATCTGTCTCGAGCTTATATTGTTGAAGTAATGTTTTTTGGTTGACTGTATACATATTTTTTGACTATTTCAGAGAGAATCAGAACATTGTTGATTAAGCTGGAAGGGAGATCCTTATCAGGGACTATCTAACATCCGCAGTTTCATCAGACTGATAAGGTTAAAATGGCTGGTGTTGCTAGGAAAGGGAGGTCCAAGTGGGACACACAGGAAATTTCTCCTGATATTGTTGAGATCAGTGAAGATGACTCTCCTCCTAAGAATACAGATGATCGCCACAAAGATGTGATCCCTACTCAGGATCTCACTAATGATAATGGAAAGCGACTTGGTGAATCTTCGAACCTAAAACCTGATGCCTTCTTGCACCAAGGCAGTACTGAATACGAGCAGGAACGCACTGATGGGTTAAATAAAGATGTCAAGGAAAGGCAATCTAAAGCGTCATCTGAAAGGTCGCATGCTCCTAGAATGGCTGAAGAGGGGCATAATAATGATGACTGGGGTAAGTTAGCTTCTTTGGAAAAGGCAACTGGTAACCAAGCTATGAGTAGAAATGCTGATGACAGAAGACGTGGAGATGGATGGGGAACAGCTGCTAGCCGTGGTTATTCTTCTAGGGTGTCGTCTGGTCCAGATGCATGGAAGCAGCGCACTCGAAGTCCATCTCCAAGAGGTGCTTGGAACAGGTCACGCAGGTACGGTTGAACAAGCAGTTACTAACCTTCTTAGTGACTATAAGACACGTAGCAATTAATTCCCTTTTTTGTGAGAAAAGTAACCAGCTTTTTTACTGTGCATGTATGATACTTCGGTCATGTGTTCCTATCGTTTTGAAAAGCAACTTTTTGAGCTAATTTGGAGTTGAAGCTTTGCTATTGCTGGAAGTATCCAAAATAGAATTTATGGGTATGCTGCAAAAATAAATCAGGCTAGGGCCTACAGGTCTTCATTAGGTTTACTTGTTGATCATCTCTACTTGTACACAAGCACCATACAATATCATCGTCTTTGCAGTACAGATTAGAAGAAAGAACTACATAAGTTGGTTTTTATTATTTGTATTATACTGGCGGTCAACATCTATTATTCATTTTGATTTGCCAGATGATTTGTTGATTTCAGAAATCTTCTGAATTTCTACTAGAAGATGATTGTTTGAAATATTGTTGTAAGATTCAGTTCTATAGATTTACCTTTTCTCTGCTACATTTTTCTAACAGGAACAGAAGTGGCTCCAGAAGCAGGAGTAGAGAGCGAGTTAGAGGGAGAAGCAGAAGTCGAAGCCGGAGTCCTTATTTTGACCGTGGATCTGATTGGAGGGCTGAGAGAGGCAGAATATCTGGAGGGCCTTCTTTGCTCTGCAGAGATTTTACAGCTGGTAGATGCAGAAGAGGCTTGCATTGCAGGTTTCCTCATGAAGATGGTGGGCGAAGGCAGTTTGACGAGCCTTATCCCGCAGACTCGAGGGAAAGGTATGGCCATCAGAACAAGGATTTCATGGATCCACGAGAACCAGATGACTATGTACGGAGCAGGCAACCTCGAGGTCATTTTGATGAAGGTACTTGGGAAAGATCTGAACCCCGAAGAGATTACAGGGCTTCTGATCAATGCCATGAGTTTGTCAAAGGAAGGTGCAGCAGAGGTGCAAGTTGCAGATATATTCATGATGAGTCCGCTTCTCATTCTGGATGGAGAGATGATGCTAGGGAAACAGCTCATGTGAGAGGTGGTCCTGATTCATCCTTTGGGAATAGGACAGAGCACCGTAGAGAACAAAAAAGGCCCTGTAAATTTTTTGCTGAAGGTCGCTGCCGTCGTGGTGAAACTTGTCCATATCTCCATGAGGAAGCTCCCCAGAGTCAAATGGGTCCAGGTGCATCTGATGAGCCTCCAAAATACAGTGGTGGGCGCACACCAAGAGGAAATTATTCAAATTGGGGCGAAGAAACTAATGCCACACATGCAGGTTCTCATATTTTATCCAGAGATGACAGGGAAAACCCTAGTTCTCAGCATACTGCCAGAAGTGATACTGGATATGGGTACAAAAACCGGCAATTGGAAGATGCTGGAAGGGATCAGTACCAGATAATTCCTCAGGAGGAATTTGGTTCACAAGGGCGAAACAAACCTGAAATGGCTGCTTCAAAACAGCCACAGTTTCTAAGTCCTATCCAAACAAGTGCAGATAGCATGAACAATGACAAGGTATCTGACATGGATGGTCTAAGTGCATCTGCTACCACTGGCAATTTGAGTATGCAAACTGGGATACATGCTGCTAATCTTTTAGGTGGGCAGAGCTTGAGCCAAATAGCGCAGAGCCAAGATGCAGTTCCTCAAACTTCTGGGGCACCAATTCATCCAGTCACAAGCCAGCAGCAGGATGCTACATCCATGTTGCCTTTTAATATCCAACCGCATGAAAGCAACTTCTCATTACATCCGAACAGGCAAGACCAGTTTAGCAACTTCTCATTACATCCAGACAGGCAAGATCAATTTGTAGCTTCTCAGGCAACTGCAAATAACTCAGCTCCTAGCATGCAGAATCAGCCAGTAGCAGCTCCTAGCATGCAGAATCAGCCAGTAGCAGCTCCTTATATGGGACACGGCCAACACAGCTACACTCTAGGTTCACAGGCATTGCCTGCATTTAATGGACATAATTTCAGTGTTGCTGGTCAAGTTCTGCAAGATCGCCCAACGCCTTTCTATGCTGGGCAGAGTCAGGCAACTGTTGACATGTCCAATCCTAACCAAGAGAGTGGTACTCACAGCATGCAAAACACACATAGTTTCCAGCCCGTTGCTCCAAATATGCAAGCTCACAGTCAAGCCTTGCAGGGGCTATCTGGAGTGCCTAGCCAAGATACCGGTACCCAAAGCATACAGAACGCACACAATTTCCAGCCCGTTGCTCCTCCATATATGCAAAGCCGGGGTCAAACCTTGCAGGGTTTATCGATATTGCCAAGCTCCAGCTCATCTGATAAGCCTGGTGCTCCCCTTGTTCCTCCTAATGAGGAAGAAATTCGCCGTTCATTAACATCTCTGGCGGCAACCCTCATAATGCAGCCTGGTACAGGTGCTGGACTACAGTTGCCCCAGCCTATTCTGAATCCGAGCTTGATGGCCAGTTTGTCAGCTGTTGAACCCAGTCAGTGGCCTTGGGCACAGCAGCAACAGGCAGGAACGACCCAACTCGCGCGGTCTGAACAGCAAGCTCCCCAGCAGACATTGCCGGCACCATCTACGGCAGTTGGTAGTAGTAATGGCAACAACCCAGCGCCCCAGTCGGTCGGTCAGACCGCTGCGACATCAGTGGTTACTGCGCCACAGGCTGCAGAAAATAAGAAAGTAGAGGCCAAAGCCAAAGATAGCGATGGCGAGCAAGATGGTGACAAGAATAAAAAGGGCAACAAGGAGGAGTCCAAGGCGCTGAAGATGTTCAAACTCGCGCTCGCAGACTTTGTGAAGGACGCGCTCAAACCTACCTGGAAAGAGGGCCAGCTGACCAGGGAGGTTCACAAGACCATCGTGAAGAAGGTCGTCGACAAAGTCACGAGCACGGTCGAGAACACCCCTCCAACAAAAGAGAAGATCGATGTCTACATGTCCTACTCAAAGGAAAAACTGAGCAAACTTGTACAGGTATAGCCCCCTCGGCCGCTCTTACTCCTGCTGCAAACGACCTGGCACTTTCTTATGTCGCCTAATAACCGGTTTGGTTTGCGTGGCAGGCGTATGTCGGCAAGTATGTCAAGGCGTAGCGCCATCCCGCCGGCCAAAATGGCGACATCGGGCGTCTGTTTTTGTGCCTTGTGTGACAGGAAGAATGGAAAGCAGGGTTTAGGTGGCAAGGGTTTCTTTTTGTTCTGTTTCAGGCGCCTTGTGCAAATGTTGCCTCGTGTTGTATCATCGTCTTCTCCTTTTGTACAACAACACCATTTGAAACATGAACCTTCTGTAGCGGTAGATAGATATAGGTTATGCAAAAGACGTGGGTCGGTCGTCGTCTTCATGAACACCGGGCGTGTTCCGTGTTTGCATGCATGTAGAACTTGACTTAGCATGACTGCCAATTCAAACTCTGTCCTCTGTTTGTCTGGTTGGTTGTTTGTTTCTTTAGCCCTTTTCTCTGAAGGAAATTGCCTGACATGTGTTGAGGAGAGAGCAGCGCCGGCGCTTACTGTTATACTCCTATTTGGTAAAGGACAATGGGAGAAAATAAATACTCCCTCTGTCCCAAAATAACTGTCTCAAGCTTAGTACAAATTTGTACTAGAGCTAGTATAAAGTTGAGACATTTATTTTGAGACGGAGGCAGTAAGTTGTGGGGACAAACTCCTGATTCGAAGCACCGTGCTGTCTGATGATCTGATATGTAGCAGTTCTGCATTCACATGTGCTGCAGTACAGTACATGTGATAATATGCAGCTTTTGCCAAAGCCATGTTGTTTGGTCGAGCTTATCTGCTGCTGGTCGAGGCACCTTTCTGTCCGTCTCAAATGCTGATCTCAAAGGGACCGACTGTTGGTAAGTCGCCTGAAATTTTATTTTGCAAGTTGAACTTCTGAACTGTTGGATTAAGATCCAATTGCCATTCTTGTTTCTTCTTCCTTAAAGCTTTCTTCCCCCATTGCTTGCCTCCGGCTCACCTATTGTCCTTGCCTCTGGCGAGGCCGTTGTCTAACTCGAGCAGGAATCAATACTAATAGGCACCTATCCTCATTGGTCAACCCTCAGACTCGCCTCCGCTTCACCTAATGTCCTCGCCTCTAGCAAGGTTGTTGTCTAATTGGAGCAGGAATCAATACTAAAAGGCACCCACCCTCATCGGTCAACCCCCAAACGCGCCTCCGGTTGAGATGCCGTGCAAGGCATGACGTCTCTGGCTCGGCCTCGAAGCTTCAATTCATCCTTTTTTTTTCTTTTCTCATGAAATCAACGTACCTAAATTGCAAATTCAAACAACTTTCATATAACCATTGTGGATCACAAAATATAACCATTGATAGTGAGGTGTATGTGGTCACTTCGTTACTCTTAGAACTTGGTAACTTTAAGCGAGGTATCTATGATGACTTGGTTAACCTTAAACCTCGCCAACTTCAATAGATGTGTGTATATGCCTTTTTGCTCAAAACTTGCTAAAATTACATACTCCCATGTAGAATTCAGTCAAGAAATCCCCAATAAATCGAGTGAATTGCAAAAAACATCGACATTGAAGGCTAGAGTTGCAGAAATGACAAGTCTGTAGTTTTGTGCCAAAAACACTAATTCCCAGGCTAATTTTTTGCAGAAACCACAAGTGGCTCTGTTTGGTCGTTTTAAGTGGGATTATGACAGGTGGGTCCCGCTGTTGTCGACGTGGCGTCACTATTGATCCGTTTGGCTCGTTAGACGCCGTCAGAAGCCGTTCGCGGGCCGTCTCGAGCCGGAACCCATTTCACCGGTCCACCCCCGCTATCCCTCTGTCTGCATCCTCCCCCGCACCCTCTCTTTCCCTCCCCCGCACCCCCTCTCTCCTCAGACATGACGACGGCGAGTGGCGGCGGCGACTGCGGTGGGCCTGCCGGTGGCGGAGACGACAGACCACCGGAGGCGGATCTGTGCGGCAGCTCAAACCCCGACGCCCCTTCGGAGAGCAGCCCCAACCCCAGCCCCCGGCACTCGCTCGAGTTCACGGCGGCTAGATCTTGGGCCAGGGCCGTGAAGGCGGATCCGACGCAAAGCCACCAGTGGGGCTCGTCATTTGGCGGCGTCTAGTAAGTTTACCTCATTTGTACAGATTCTAGGGTTAGGGTTAGAGGTAGGGTTAGGATTTAGCGGCTGGATCTTGGGCTGTATCTATGTGTGGTTATTTTGATTAGCAGTGTTAAACCCTAGTTTGGGTTGTACTGAAATAGTCCATTTGATTATTCAGCAGTTGGATCTTGGGCTGTACTGAGACACTGAATTTGATTTTAATTAGTTGCTATGTAGCAATGTCAGCTGTTAGTTAGAGCAGTGCCAATTGAGAACACATTAGAGTAGCTTATTTTGTTAATATGCACTGTTAATTATGTACATTACAGTAGAAAATTAGTTTATCTACATCTGTAGTTATGCACTGAAACACTTAATTTGATTTTATTATGGGCAGTACATTAGAGTATCTACATCTGTAGTTATCCATTGTTAATTAGAGCAGTGGCAATAAAGGTCAAATTAGAGTAGCTTATTTTGTAGTTATGCATTGTTAATTAGAGCAGTGGCAATAAGAGCAAATTATAGTAGCTTATTTTGTAGTTATGCATTGTTAATTAGAGCAGTGGCAATAAGAGCAAATTATAGTAGCTTATTTTGTAGTTATGCATTGTTAATTAGAGCAGTGGCAATAAGATCAAATTATAGTAGCTTATTTTGTAGTTTTGTACTGTTAATTAGAGCAGTGCCAATAAGAGCAAAGTATATTAGCTTCATTTGTAGTTTTGTACTGTTAATTAGAGCAGTGCCAATAAGAGCAAAGTATATTAGCTTCATTTGTAGTTATGCATTGTTAATTACAGCATTGTTAACTAGAATTTTTGTTTTATCTTGTTGTGTAGTTTGGATGATGCTGTTTGGGAAGTTAGAATGCACTTCCATGAAAGAGATAACTTGGAGAGATCCCTATGTATTTCAGACATCACATATCACAATTTGGTAGCATTAATAGAGACAGAGGGATATGGGGTGAATGATTACATTTACTTTGTGAAGGAGCCTGGTGTGGGTATTGAAGGATTGGTAGAAATTACTGATGATGACATGGTCGATGAAATGCTTGACCATATTGCTAGTAAGGATGTGACTGTACTGAATTTGACAGTGATTAGGGCCACTGATCCAAGACCTGCAGATTTGAATTCAGGTTATTTGTATGAGGAGCAGGTTCCTTTGAGTCAATTAGGAGAAAAACCTGTCTATGAAGTCAACCCTTCTGGAGTTCTTTTCAGATCACCTGAGAAACAGAGGCAGTCAGAGCCACTTCAGTTCTTTGCCACACAGCAGAGCTCAAACTTACATATTGCTATGGAGCAAGATGAGCAGGAGACACTAATGGAGCTCAAGAGGAGAACCAAGATTGAGAACTTTAGGAAACATAAGGAGGCATCTGAGCATGTTCAAATGGTTAAGCAAAAATTACCAGTTCTTCTAACTAAAGATGACTCTGATCTGGATGCAGATGAGGACTTTCTTAACAGGCTTAATGAATTTAGGAGGCAGAGAGAGGACCCACCCCTTCATTTTGAAGGAGACACTGATGTGGATGAAGTGTATGGGGAAGATGAGGAGGAGCAAGTGGAGCAAGTTGAGGAGGATGAGCAGATGGTGCATGAGGAGGAGGAGCAGGTGGAGCAACAACAGGATCCACCCAAGAGGAAGGAAAAAAGAAAAGGGCCAACCAAGAGGTCACATTCAAGCTTGGAGTAAAGATTTGAGGATGTGTGGGCACCATCATCAGATGAGGAGCTAGATGTAGGTGATTTGAAGGAGGAATATGATGATGGAGCTGAGAATGCACCTTATATTCTGCCCAATGGAAGGAAGAGCAGAGCATATAAAGCACAACCAAGGAAGTGGTACAGTGAAGAAAGAGAGAACCCAGAGGAGCAGTTTTGTAGAAAGCTTTGTTTCCTTAATGTGTACCAATTTAGGAGAGCACTCCAGACATTTCACATAAGTCAGAATAGGAACTATGAGTTCCACAGAAACTGCAATGACAGCATCATAGTCTACTGCACTAATGTTAAATGTCCTTTCTACATTGCAGCTTCTGTTCTTGCAAATGAAAGTACTTTTGGAATAAGAAAGGCTAATTTTGCACACATGCCCAGCAGTAGCAGAGAATACCAAGGTCACAGCAAAATGGGTGGCACACCAGTGTGAGGATATGCTGAGAATTGATATTGGCACACCAATCACCACAATTATGCAGAATTTGAAGAAGAAATATGGAGTAGAGATCTCAACCCATATGGCCTATAGGGCTAGGAAACAAGCATTGAAGGTTGTCCAAGGAGACCAGAGAGGTCAATACATTAGGATTAGAGATTACTTGCAGGCTGTTTTGGACACAAACCCAGGAAGTAGATGTGTTGTGACCACTAAGCATCTGCCAGAGCACCCAAGCAAGAACCCAAGGTTCCATGGCCTGTTCTACTGTCTTAATGCTTGCAAAGAAGGGTTTTTAGATGGATGTAGGCCATTCATAGGTACATTGTGTTGTAAATTGTGTACTGTATTTGTTATTTGGCCACATTAAATATACTGTCTTCTCACAGTTGTCACTTTGCAGGGGTAGATGGTTGTTTTATCAAGCTGTCAACAGGTCAGCAGATTCTTGCTGCAACAGGAAGGGATGGAAACAACAACATATATCCTATAACATTTGGAGTTGTTGACAAAGAGGACAAAGACAGCTGGACCTGGTTCTTAACACAACTGAAAGATGCACTTGGTGGAGAGAGTGGAAAGTTTGGGTACTATACTATCATTAGTGATAGGCAAAAGGTAAACTTCTCTTCTCATATTTCATTGTTCTATTGTTCTACACCTGGTTCTATTGTTCTGTCAGATTTCATGTGCACGTTGCTTTGTGAACTATTCAATTGGCCAAATATTTAGCTCTAGTTCATATTCTGTTAACAGGGCCTTTTAAATGCAGTAAACCATGTATTTCCCAATTGTCCACAAAGATTCTGCCTTAGACACATATATCAGAATTTCCAAACAGCTGGTTTTAGAGGTGATGAACTAAAGAAACACATGGATGCAGCTAGCTACTCTTATACTAAGAATGAACACCTAGCTGCAATGAATGATTTGAAAAGAGAGTGTAAGGCAGCTTGGGCATGGCTTAATAAAGTACCAGTTCATACATGGGCTAGACATGCAATGGATTTAACCTGCAAGACAGACCTAGTTGTGAACAACATCAGTGAGGTGTTTAACAAAATGATCCTAGATGTTAGAGGCAAGCCAATAAAGACCATGCTGGAAGGAATTAGGACTAAATTGATGGTGAAGTTTAACACCAATAGAACCAAGACAGAGACAGCAAATTGGGAGATTTGCCCAACATATGCAGAGATGTTAGAGGAGGCAAAGTACAACTCAAGGTGGTGCCAATCTTTGATGGCTGGTCCTAACATTTACCAAGTTAGTAGTGGAGATAACACCTACTCAGTCAACTTGCTGCACAGAACATGTGGATGTAGGAAATGGGATATGACTGCCATGCCTTGCAATCATGCAGTATCTGCAATTGTGAAGGCTAAGTTGCATCCTGAAGACTTTGTTGATGATTTCTTCAAGAAGGCAATGTACCAAAAAGCATATGGGCATATCATATTTCCTGTCCCTGGTCCAAATCTGTGGCCAAGGACAAGAACTCAGGACATAGAGCCTCCAGTTTTCAGAGACAAAGTAGGGAAGCAACAAACAAAGAGGAGGAAAAACCATTTGAGAAGCCAGCACCAAGAGATACATCTAGGATGGCATCCATTACTTGTAGCAACTGCAAACTTGTGGGGCACAGATACACTGTGTGCTCCAAGCCCTTGAAACCAGCTCTTGCAATGAGACAAACCAACATCAGGTTAGCTAAGAATCTTTGTTTGTGTTTTTGCAGTTATGTCTCAATGTGGGCACAAATAGAATTGTAGTTATGTCTGAATGATTGTTTTTGTTTTTTAAATGCAGCCAAACAGGTCAAATGCTTCTGCTTCATCTACAGCTGCTGCACTAACAAGGAAGAGGCCATCTCCATCTACAACAGATGTTTGGACTGCTCCTCCCAGGAAGAAAGCTGCACCTGCTGCAAGTACACCTACTGCTCCTCCAAAGAGGAGAGCTGCACCTGCTGCTACTGCACCTACTGCTCCTCCCAGGAGGTCTCCAAGGAAGAATGCTACCCCAGCACCTACTGCTCCTCCAAGGAGGTCTCCCAGGAAGAAAAGTACCCAAGCTGGTGCATCTTCTACATCTGCTGCAGGCCATAGGGGAACATTTCATGCTCCAAGACAGACTGGAAGGAAGAGGACAGTTTCCTACAAGATGAAGGAGTACCTATATGCTTCTGGGAACTAGATGTTGAATTTCATGCCTTTGTTGGCAGGTTTGTTGAATTTGATGCCTATGTTGGCTGTTGAACTAGATGCCTTTGTTGGCAGGTTTGTTGAATTTGATGCCTATGTTGGCTATTGAACTAGATGCTTTGTTGGCAGGTTTGTTGAATTTGATGCCTATGTTGGCTGTTGAACTAGATGCTTTGTTGGCAGGTTTGTTGAATTTGATGCCTATGTTGGCTGTTGAACTAGATGCCTTTCTTGCCAGGTTTGAACCAGATGTTGAAGTAGATGCTTTTTGATGATTGTTGAACTTCATGCTGGATGTTGATGTTACTTGATGCCTTTTGTTGCCTTCTGATGGTTGTTGAACTTGAATGCATGATGTTGATGCTTGTTGAACTTGAATGCATCTTGTTGATGCTTGTTGAACTTGAATGCATGATGTTGAACCACCTGAATGAGTCTAGGGTGCCTCGACGTCGAAAAACCACCTAAATGAGTCTAGGGTGGCTCGACGTCGAAAAAACCCACCTAAATGAGTCTAGGGTGGCTCGACGTCGAAAAAACCACCTAAATGAGTCTAGGGTTGCTCGACGTCGAAAATCCACCTAAATGAGTCTAGGGTGGCTCAACGTCGAAAAAACCACCTAAATGAGTCTAGGGTGCCTCGACATCGAAAATC
>NC_041391.1:647557804-647575043 GCF_002162155.2 Triticum dicoccoides | reverse complement strand
CTAAATGAGTCTAGGGTGGCTCGACGTCGAAAAAACCACCTAAATGAGTCCAGGGTGCCTCGACGTCGAAAAAATCACCTAAATGAGTCTAGGGTGCCTCGATGTCGATAAACCACCTAAATGAGTCTAGGGTGCCTCGACGTCGAAAAACCACCTAAATTCATCACATTAATCATATTGGAAGATCCATAGATAAGCAATACATAACTAATAAGTACCATAATTGGGGGGTCCATACATGACCATTACATAACTAATAAGTACCATAACTGGGAGATCCATACATGAACATTACATAACTAATAAGTAGCATAATTTGGAGATCCATACATAACTAATAAGTAGCATAATTGGGAGATCCATACATGACCATTACATAACTAATGAGGAGATCCATACATGACCATGAACTCCATGACCATTACTGCCCAGTGTGGCTCATTCAGCTAAGATTGCCTTGATCCCATTCATCTTGGCCTTGCTCTGCTCCACAACCTTCTCAAGCTCATCAATGCGGGCCTGCAACTTAGTCTTCTGTTCAGCAAGCTTCAACTTCAAGTTCCTAATGACAGTGGCTTGAGATACTGTCAGCTCCTTAACCATGTCATACTTCTCCTGGAGCTTGCTCTCATCATGCTTCCTTTCCATCTGGGCCCTCCTCTCATCCTCATCCAAAAGGGATTGAACATATCCACCCAACTTGTCATAACTGGCCTGCAGCTTGATCTTCTCTTGTGTCAGTGAGTGAACAGCAAATGAGTTCATCAGATTGTCCTCAGTCCTGTCTCTCTTGGACTGTTCATACATATCCCACAACTTGGACAGTGCATTCTCCATTGTAGTTGGCCAAGATGGATCAATCCATTCAACAAGTCCACAGTTTTTAGCATCCTGTTCAATTACAGTGTTAAACAGCAAGATAAAAGCTACATGCCAAGATGAATTCTTTACTAATAACAAGTAGGCACTCCAACAAGTACCAACAATTAGGCAATCTAAATGAGTGCTTACTAACTAAAAGCAACTAGGCCAGCAAGATATAAGCTACATGCCAACATGAGCTCTTTACTAATAATGAGTGCTTACTAACTAAAAGCAGCCAGGCCAGCAGTACTTAATAAGATTTTTTAATGACTGCTTCCAACCCCATCCACATGCTGACATATAAACAAACCTCACTGCTCCACACTGTCACATGCTGAGATATTAACAAATGACCTCACTGATCCACACTGTCATATGCTCACATATAAACAAATGAACATGCCACAACACTATGCACATATGCTCACATAAATACAATGAGTTAACTGACCCAATAAGCATTGGGCAAATATTTGAACAACCTAACTAACAAGCCAGATCTGCTAACTACCAAATTAAGTACTAAACAATGACCAAATGATTAGACCACAACACCTAATCAGCAGAAATTTGACACATACCTTCACAGCACAGCCAAGGAACCTCCTGCCAGTATGGATGCCCTCGAAAGCAACAAGTCTTTCTGCTCGCACCCCGTGTTCATGGCACAAAACAAAATCATTGCCCTCAAATTCAGAGTCATCCGTCGTAGCAGGCATCTGCACGTGCAAAGGAGAGCAAGAGATTTGGGAAGGAAAGTTCAGATTTAGCTCAAGAGGAAAATCCCCAAATCCTAACCCTAACCCTATTTCTACCAACTCACCTTCACGATGCCGTCGTCTGAACCAGAGGTGGCGTACTGGTAATAGTTCTCACTACTGTCATCATCCTCACTCCAGGAAACCATGGCGACGCGGTGGCGGTGGCGGCGGTGGTCGGAGATGTGGACGGGTCGACGTCGGCGAATGAGTTCGAGCTAAGAGCGGGGGCGAATGAGGGTTGGGGTGGGTGGGCCTGTAACGAGTCGCGGGGGTGGACCGGTGAAATGGGTTCCGGCTCGAGACGGCCCGCGAACGGCTTCTGACAGCGTCTAACGAGCCAAACGGATCAACAGTGACGCCACGTCGACAACAGCGGGACCCACCTGTCATAATCCCACTTAAAACGACCGAACAGAGCCACTTGTGGTTTCTGCAAAAAATTAGCCTGGGAATTAGTGTTTTTGGGCACAAAACTACAAACTTGTCATTTCTGCAACTCTAGCCTTCAATGTCGATGTTTTTTGCAATTCACTCCCAATAAATCTCCAAAGAAACAGAATTAGCATCCATGTCTTGTCTCGGGGAGTGGGATGACGACCTCCTCGTGGACAACCGCGGCTGGGGGTGTGCGGCGGTGTGGCTTAGCACATCACCAAGAGTATTTCACCAAATGCCCAGTAAAAACCAAAAAGGTGGCGTTCAAGAGCATCTTTTTTTTCAAGCTATTTTCTCATCACATGGCTCACACTTTACAGTAAAAACCAAGCACAAGCAATTTTAACGTGTCCGTCGACAAAACATTAAGCACAAAACAAATTCAACAAGTTGATGATGAGGGGTTGGGGGCCGGGCACGGAAGAACGACAACAACAAGGTGGTTGCCAGCCGTGGGCCAGGGGAGGTAGCGCGGTGGAGAGGTGGCCGGGGGGTGGATCCAATAGTGAGGCGTACATGTTGACTTCCACTTCAAATGAGACGTCGATACAACTTTAAAGTCTCTTGAGAGTGTGGCGAGGGAGAAGCGAGAGTCGGCGACGGGCTAAAACTTTGCTCACTGACATGGCTCGAGACAGAATACCGCGGAATAAGGCCAGAAAACAAGTAACGGTAAAACCTAGGATGCAAATGCAAAACTGCTCTAAAAGTCCGATAAAACAGTTGAGCTCGCGAGCAGAAACTCCATGTCCGGCATGTCTCTCCGAGCTCGGAATCTAGGGATGGATCAATAGTAGCTAGCTAGGTAGTACCATCTCAAACCTCGGAGTGCTACTACTACTGGAGTGGTACTAGTAGCAAAGCCAAAGAAGGCATATATGCTGGAGAAAAAGGGAAAAAGAAAAGAAAGAATCAGCAGCTAGCATAGAAATGGACCGAACCGCAAAAATGGGCACTCCTCATGCAACAGGGAGGGCGCTCGCTAATCACTCCCACCGATTATCTTTCCTCCCTCCCTTCCTCTCTGGTCTCTCCCCTCTCCCCTCCCACTCCCTCCCCCTCCTCCCCTCCGCTCCCATGGCGCGCCCCCCAAAACCCTAGCTCGCCCCGCCCCGGGACGGAACGGAACGGAACCGAACGGCCCGCGCCTCCTCCCCCTCCTCGTACCGGGAAGCCGCCGCCGGCATGGACCACCACCACCACCACCACCATAAGGCCGGGGTGCGGGGCCGCCTCCGCGTCACCGCGGCGCGGCGCCGGGCGTGGCAGCAGCAGTCCGCCTGCTGCAAGCGGCCGGCGCGCCGCGACCCGGTCGACACCGTGCGCAAGTTCATGCGCCGCGAGATCGGCGGGGGCCACCGCCGGCCCCCGCGCCCCGCCGCGCCCTCCACCTCCGCCTTCTCCTGCCCCGAGAAGTTCCGCAACTTCCAGCTGCAGGTCCATCCCTACTGCTCCCCCTCCCCCTCTCTCTCTGCACTCCCCACTTAGGTCTACACCCTCCCTCCTCGGATTCTCTCAGTGGCGCCCTGGAATTCACTTTTACCTTCTGATCGGAGAGTTTTCTTAATGTGATTAGGGTTGTTAGTTTAGCTGATTTATTTATCCATGCGATCCCTGTTAGCAAGCAAATTGTGACGCTTATGAAATCACACTAGTATTTTGGTGGACTGACTGAGGATACTCATAGTTATAGCGAGGTTGGATGCGGCTGGATCTGGGAATTATGTTAGAGAACATCGACTGCTAATGACTGTGTTCTACAAAACCAACAGATATCATATGCCCTCTCCCTAGTAGTTTTCTGCACATAGGAAGTCAAAGTAGCTACTGCAAGAGTTTTCTGGTTTAAATCTAGGTTTTCTCTTCTATTAGTAATTCAGCGGACGGTTGTTGTTGGTTGCGTGGGATCCTTCGTAGCATCATTTGCCATAGCAACTCGTGCAGCAATTGGATGGGCCAGGGTTGAAGAGTGAAATGGCTGAAAGTAACTTGATGATGAGCTGTGTCAACTTTCTGGAGTGGTTGACATATATTTAGCCCAAGTTTTGAAATCCAGAGCATTGATAGGTATGTTTGGTTCTAGCCCAAGTTTGCACTAGCAAATATTTGGCTAGCCAAAATTTTGGTTGAGCTTTTTGTTGCCCATAAGTTGGAATGGCCAACATTGGCAAGAAAAATGAACTAGAGTGGGCAAAGAATCGTTGGCATGACAAAATGTTGGCAACCATCCAAACAAGACAAATGTTTGGTCATGACAGAAAAATTGGTAGGGTGAGCTTTAGTCACCATACAAACATTAGCCGCCTGGTTTAGCCACAGGTCACTAATGTTTGTTTTATTACCTTTCCCAACCATACCTGATGAAGTCATGAGTTCAGAGTCTGTTTTTGGCTGAATAAATAAAATAGTAGAGTTTTGCACTCTGTATTTCCATAAGCATATTTTTTTGGCCTGAAAATGGTCCCTGGGCTGAACCAAACCACGGACCAAACCAGTTTTTTGGCTGTATAAATAAAATATTAGAGTTTTGCACTCTGTATTTCCATAAGCATTTTTTAAAACATTTTTGGCCTGAAAAAGGTCCCTGGGCTGAACCAAACCAGACAAGGCACCATTGTCAGTTCCTGTTGGACCACTGGTTTGGTCTGGTATTTTAATCTACGGCTCACCCCTTGGGAGTAAACTAGCACCTATGCTCGTGCGTTGCACGGGAGAGAAAATTATCCGTTACGTGCAAGCACAACGTCCTGTAGCGAATCCGGCACGGCGAAGTGTCCCATCTACCAAAGCGACCAACAGTGCAGCATCTGGATGGTTCCACCCGGTGGCAGGGATGCACATGCCAAAGTCTAGAAAAAAAATGCATATCAGCCAGGCATTAAGCACATATGTTCGTGGGGTGCAACGGGAGAGAAAACTATCCATTATGTGCATGCACAACGCCCTGTAGCGAATTCACTGTGAAAAAAATGCTAGTTGTCCTGTCCACCAAAACGACTAACAGTGCAAGATCCGGACGGTGCCACCCGACAGCAGAAGGCGCGCACCAAAGCCTAAAAGGGAATGCATATCAGCTAAGCATTATTTAGGAGAAAAGAGAACCGACAGAGAAGATAAAAAAAGTCAACTAACAACACACATATTTTTGCGCACCGACACATCCACTCCTTGATTGTGTAGGCAACTTAAGAAAGAATATCATCAACTCGATCTTCGCCTTTACTTCAACCCTCAATACTTCCTTTAGTTATGCATTTCTTTTCCAGCCCACAAATCTTTATTCAATTTACTCCAGCCCATATAATCCTTCCTCTTTAATTATGCACCTTTTTTCTCCAGCCCATATGTGTCATGCAAAGTTTAAATACCAGGAATGACACCCGTTCAGCCCACAAACACCCACGTTTTATAGTGCTGTCATGCAGCGTGCAAAGCCTCTCCCGCCTTGCATGTGAGGGATCCCGTTTAATTAGCTCACGACAGACAACGGGGTTAAACGTATATAAATTGGTGAGATCCAGTTTTGTGTAGCGAGGTGGGACTATTCAACATGAAATATCCATGGTTTTTGTCTGCTGATGATGTTTGCGTGCGCTGATGGAGCTGGCCCAGCCGCTGAAGCATAGGCCAAGGATCAATACGGCTGTGTGGCCTTTGCGTTTCTTTGCATATATATATAAACATAATACAACCTTTGGTATTCACAACTGTATGGTGGCCTAGTTGGTTAAGGAAGTTAGAATGCCGTGGGTGGTTTCTAGTTCGAATCCCACCTGGGCTTATTTTTTTTCATTGAACTATTACTATATTAAACACATTCCGTGGGCCGGCCATTATCTAGACACGGTCAAAGGCCCAAGTTAGCAGTGTGAGGCCGTGAGCGACGGACAGAATACCACCTTCCTTTATTAGTAGGTAATATAGATACCAGTTAAACGTGCCAATCATGAACTGGATGAGCTAAAACGTAAATGGATACATATGGAGAAGGGTTCCATGGCCTCACAAAGCTTGATCCAGCATATTTTATAGTCTGTCTATAGTCTATACCAAGTAAACATCAGATTAACTATTTTATGCACAATTTTTTCACATATCTAGTAACTTGGAGATTTGTAAACCGTGTAAAGGAAGTATGTCTTTAAATTTTGTTTTGTAGGAAGAATACGACACATATGACGATCCGTTTGTCCAGCTGCCATTGGCATGGAACAGAAGGAGGATTATTGAGATTGTAGCTGCAAGAGATTTAATATTTGCACTTGCCGAATGTGGTCTTTGTGGTGCATTCAATCGCAGTAAGTCTCATTCTTCTACACTAGTCGATTTTGCTCTGTTATTTACGTCTGTTGTGTTCCTGATAAACCTTCTCATCATGTTGGCAGCAACGAACAAGCGCATATGCCATTTGAATATAAGCCCGGATGAGGTGATTAGGAGTCTGTTCTATAATAAGAACAACGACTCACTTATCACTGTTTCAGTTTATGAATCAGATCGTTACAGTTCACTGAAGTGCAGAACAACTCCAATAGAGTAAGTGACCTTATCTATTTCTTCTCAGGCTAGTTTGTGGTAGTTTTAGTGCAAAACTGCTATCTTCTTTACTAATTTATCTTCTCTCATTTCAATTGCATTTTAGATACATCCGGAGAGGCCAGCTACATGATGGATTTCCTTTATTTGAAACTGAATCGCTGAAATATCCTGGCTTTGTTGAGTTTGATGATGTTAATGGCAAAGTATTGACTTTTTCTGCACATGATAGGTAAGTTGCATTTTCTGCATTACAGTTTGGCAGCAGTCATATGTTGAATTGTTTAAATGTCCCCTTGTTGCAGTACCTACAAGGTTTTTGATCTAAAGAATTACAACTTTCTGTATTCTATATGTGATAAGGACATCCAGGAGATAAAGATAAGGTTTGCTTGTTGCTAATTACTGATATTATTCATCCTTGACGTAAATAGTTGATGAAATGTTCTTACATTCATGAATCCTCTCTCACCAGTCCTGGGATCATGCTTGTTATATACCAGAAGGCAAGTAATCATGTCCCACTAAAGATATTGTCAATCGAGGATGGAACAACACTGAAAACCTTCACTCAGTTGCTGCATCGAAACAGAAAGGTTGACTTCATCGAGCAGTTTAACGAAAAGCTTCTTGTGAAGCAAGACAAGGAAAACCTGCAGATTATTGATGTACGTTGCTATTATTATTTTGTCTCGTGGCAGCTACATTGCTACCTTAATTTGAGCTAACGTTTTCTTAGCAGTGAACTATGAGCTAACTTTGGTCTCTGGGCAGGTCAGAAACTCTGGTCTGATTGAGGTCAACAAAACGGAGTTCATGACCCCTTCAGCGTTCATCTTCCTGTATGAAAATAATCTGTTCCTGACATTCTGCAATAGAACGGTTGCTGCTTGGAATTTCCGCGGAGAGCTAGTTACATCATTCGATGACCACGAGTTGTGGCATCCCAACTGCAACACCAATAATATATACATCACCGCCGACCAGGACTTGATCATCTCATACTGTAAAGTTTCAGGAGGCGGCACAAATGACGCTGATGATGAAGGCCGGGAAGGTAACAATTTCGCTGTGCATTGGTTTTACATGCTAAGACCTGCTGTTTTCAGTATAGCTTCAACCTGACTGAATTGCTGCATTCATCATGGCTTTGACCTGACTGAATCCCATCCTCAGGTTCCCGGATGGGATCGATCAACATGAGCAACATCTTCACGGGGAAGTGCGTTGCCAAGATCTCGGCCCTGGACCCGACCCTCATGATCGCTCCCCGGAGAAAAGGCGACACCAGCAGGTCCACCATCCGGAGCAGCGTGTCGGACGCCCTGGAGGACATCACGGCGCTCTTCTACGACGAGGACCGCAACGAGATCTACACCGGGAACAGCAGGGGTCTGGTGCATGTGTGGTCTAATTGATCAAGTTAGTCTCTTCGCCGCACATATCAGCCCCCCAATCTCTGTACATACACTTGTACCTGCATTTGCATTCCCTTGTCGCATACACCAGTCAATTGTAATGGCCACTCCGGTGGTCGGACTATAGTGGGTGGGATTGTACCTTGACTTGTTTTGTGTTGTTATTACACCATTGGTTAGAGTAATAAATAATAATCTGATATGTAGATTGGTTTTCGCTGACCTAGAATGATCGTTGGCTGTAGATAGTTTTTTCCCTTTTTGTTTCAAATATGAAGTTTTCCCTCTGATGGATCATGTGCTACCTTGTCTATCCATGGTGCTGGTTGTGTATGTCTTGCCATAGCTGCTGTGTCAATATCGCTGTTACAAGAGGTTAAAAAGAAGCTTGTTGCTGTAAGAAGGGAGCGTCGGTACACCCGACTTGCAAGTGGATGATATTCTGTCGGTGCAGCAACAAATGTTGCCGGTACACTTGCAAGTTTGTTGCAGCAGTGCAGTGTGGCAACAAATCTTGTCAGTAAATATTTTCTGTCAAGCCAAGCCCATCTTTGGTGGTATGTATGGCATCTGCAAGTGGAGTATGGCGGGCAGCATTGCAAATCATCCCAGCAACTTGTAGTTTTCAGCGAACGCTAAGCCTTGGTTGCTTACCGGTTTTCTCTTTTCGATGAAGCCACTTAGTTTATTAGCCACCTCTGAATCCTGCAAGCAAAAGGCTAGGCCTCTTTTTAATTTAGAGGAATTTTTTAAAGAATTCTGAAGGACAGGCATTGTAGGAGATATTATTATTTTTATGGAAATGGAAAAATTCTTTCGACGCCCTTTGGTTTGTCTCTGGAAATGAATTCCTATTCCTATGCAGGATAGGAACAATCTCTTCTCATTTCAAAGGAAAAAACAAGCCTAAACCCAATGAGAAAGTTTCTATCTCATGGATCAAATGACACCTCTTTTTCTACAAAAAACCGAGGTACACGTCATGTTATTGGTCTATGGTTTTAGTTTTCCTATCCCTATTCAATGAATCAAATGAGGCCTTACTGTTTGTTTGGTCATTAGTTTCAAGATATAATAACATAAGCTGCCGCAAGCCTTGCAAGGCACTGCAATGTGCAGTGCAGTGGGCACGCACGGTGGTGCTCCGTGACGCCGCAGCATTTGCACGACACGCCCCTTTATCATTTTGTTAGTAAACTGCTCCATAGGTGAAAGTGTCCATCTACCCGCGAACTCATTTGCACCCACTATAAATAGTACTCCCTCAGTCCCATAATATAAGAACGTTTTTGACACTAGTGTAGTGCCAAAAGCATTCTTATATTATGGGACACAGGGAGTAGTAAAAGAAAAAGAATAAAATTATCTAAATTATATCTGGCAATAAACATTGATGGATTTTTCTACATAGCTACAAATTTTCGGGAAGAAAAAAATATCCGTAATTTTCTAAAAAAATAAAATCAACGCTCCAAAACACTTTTAAAATTAGTCTTTAAGAATGCTCTTCCTTCATGGAAATTTGTACTTGTGTGGACAATTAATCAAGATTTGTTGATTATTTTAATATCTTCTAAAATTTTCTGTTCCCTTGGATTCATATTAATTGACGCTGGTTTAGGAGTATAAAGTTTGAGCTGGCGACTGTGTCCATTAGCAGAGCAATTTTGTGCGGCGTAAGTGGCACTGGCAATGGCACGTCGTCGTGTGGAAGCGGTGCGCACGAGGACCCCATCACATCGGACATGGGAGCCGTGGGTAGATTCCGCCCTGGAAAAGAAAGGAAGGACGTCTTGCACGGCCTGCCCGCCCTAAATGATTGAGGCCTCCCAGTAATTAATCGCAGTAAGTTTATATCTATATCTATATCTATATCTATATCTATATCTATATCTATACCTACTTCTATATCTATACCTTTATATATATATATACCTATACCTACTAATAAAGCAAGGTGATATTCTTGATTTCGTCCCGCATCTGATTCTATGTTACATGAAACACACGAGGTGGTACTAAACCGCAGAGCCAAGTTTCGTTAAAAAAGGTTTCGGGCCTGCGTTCCTTTGCTTGGGTCATACGTACATCAATTTTCATCAATCTATGTAAATTGCATGGGCCGACCTGGGCCTAATCCACATATTAATTTTGACGTTCCGGAGGAGAGAAAAAAAGACCAGCCATGTGAGATTCAAACTCAGGACTTCACCGGCCGAACCGAGGACAACAGCAAATCGACTCTTTTCAGGAATAAAAAGGTTCCTCATATAATAGTCACACCTTGATATTTTATATCAAAGCTCACCAATTTAAGAAACAACGTGCCAGAGGAGAAGAGGGGGCATGCACGACACAAGCATATGCTGGATTGGCTCTAATTACAAGGATTTGTGGGCTTGGCATTGCCTGATTGGCTCTGATTAAATTAAATGAGACCAGAGGACATGATAAAAAAGACATGATAAAAGCATATATGCAGGACCCGGCCCTAATAAAAGCATATATGCATGATAAGACATGTACGCTGGTTGTGACTCTAATAAATGAAATTGTGGGCTGCCATGACTTATTGGTATGCATGCAGAAAGAAGTGTGCATCAGGAGAAGAAGACACTGAAAAAACCAAATCAATGTCATTGTATTAATCCATCTTGCAAGGATAGTCATGCTGGAAGCACATAATTCTCATTCATATCGAGGCATCAATTTTCTCTCCCATTGCAACACGCGGGTATTTGTGCTAGTAATAATAAATCAATCAGTGCGTCAACTTCACGTGACCAACGGATTCATCGCCCGTCACTCCGCTTCGCTCCCGACACCTGAGAAACAACCCACACGCGCACGGCAGGCCAATAGTCCCACTGACACCAGGGACCCACGGACGTCGCCCCCACCCGTCAGCAACAGCCTTCCAAGCCACACCACCTACCGTGGGGGCCCCGCCCCGGCCCCTCTCTCTCTCTCTGTCTTATCTCGAAGCCGCCGGGAAAAAGAAACGAACGCAACAAGAGACACTCCTCCCTCCCCCGTCCGACTCAACAGCAATCGCCAAGCACGCGGCGCACGTCTCCCTCTCCCCCGCCGCGGGCTAGACGCAGACCAACCCGGGAAGCGAGGCGGGTCGCCGCCGCCCTAGGGTTTCCGATGGAGCCCGCGGCCCCCTCCGCGTCCTCGGCCTCGCCGGCCGCGTCGCCGGCGGGGAGGCGGAGGGCGGCGCCGGAGGCCGCGGAGCTGAGGGTGCGGCGGCGGACGCTCGAGACCGTGCTCGAGCAGTGCCAGCGCGCGCTCGAGCTCATGCGCGACGCCGAGGGGGAGGACGGGGATCCGGAGGAGGAGGACGAGGAGGAGGGGGAGGAGGGGGAGCGGGATCCGGAGGACGAGGGGGAGCGGCGGGCGGGCGGCGACGTCAGCGATGGGGAGGGGCAGCCTCCGACGCCGGAGCCGTCGGAGACCGACTACGAGACGGACGAGGTGAGGGACATCTCCCTTAAGCACGATTTGGTGATCCGTTGGAGGAGATGCGATGCGAGAATTGGGACTATTGCGATGTTGATGGGTTGGATCGAGTGGCGACTTGGGACGATTGGGGGTCCTCACAACTGTAGTGATTTATTCCTTGTCGATTATGATAGCAATCGTTTGGCTCAACTGCCTTTCGTATTTGTCTGGGCGCTTAGCTAGTTGTTGTTTTCTTCTTAACAATCAAGATGCAAACGAGTAAACTGGTGTCTGTTTTTGTGTTCCGAAACATGAGATGAAATGCATGAAGCAAGTAACTGGGTGACACAATTTATCTAGCTAGCATTTGATTTGCCAAACTTAATACTAGTAAGTACTGTAGCTGTTTTGCACCTTCAAAAGTAAGCACATCACAACAACTACATTTGATTCGATGGTCCGTTGGAGAATTGGGACTGCGATTGCTTGATGGGCTCGATTGATTGGCGACTTGGGACAACTGGTGGGTCCTCGAAACTGTAGCGATCTACTGCCTTGTTGGAACTGCGGTGGATCATAACAGTACCAACTGCCTTCACTTTTTGGTGCTTGGCTAATTGCTTCTTTTCTTATTAATGATGGTAAAACGAGTAAACTAGTGTATATATTATCCTGTTCCGAAACACATGACAAGGAATGTTTGAAGGAAATAATTGGATAACAGAACTTACTTTTGTCATTTGATATGCCAAACTTAATAACTGACGTTTTGCACCTTGAAAAGTAAGCACATCACAACAACCATAACTGAGCCTTTGGTTGGATAGAATATGGCAGTACCCTGGAATTAAGCCAAATTCACGTGAATTCGTTTTACTGTTTCAATCGACTGAACTGTTCTCTGCTATTCTTGGATATCAGTTTCTGAGGTGATAGTAAAGATGAGACTAGGGAGAGAGGGAATGAGAAAAAGGAGCTTCCAGTGTACTTTATTTTATGCCTTCTGTTCTGAAACTTTCTTAACCTCTCCATTTACTTACGCAGCTGTGTAATCTTCTCAAATCGAGGGTCGAATCACCTGAATTTCTAGAAAAGCTTGATAACATTCAGAAGTCAGTATACCAACATGGTGCAGGTGCGCATTTGCCCAATGAACTGTCATTTCTTTGTTGTCTCCAAATTTGAACAATACGTAAACTGACCTTGCCACTCCATGCTGCAAATGCATGTTTATTCGCTCATTGAAATCAAACCTGTCAACTAAACAGTTCTGCCATTACTCATGTAACAGTAGATGAAACCATATCATGGGATATCGTAAGCGCAGCAGATATATGGGATGATAAGAGTATGAATGTCAGTGATGATTCAGAGGATGGATATGTTCTAGTTAAGCAAGAGGATATAGTTGATGGGATTGCATGCTTCATGGCTGCATACCTGCTGTCGCTGAAAGAAACTAAGGTATGCAAAGTTCAGTTCACCTTTGGTTCGTGATTTCCCTTGAATTTTTGGTGTACTTCGCTTTTCTTATGCAGTCCTTCATGAATATCAGTCTCAGTGTTCAAATGTCCATGAAATCTTGGATTCTGAAAAAAAATGTTTATTTTACAGTGATTATTGAGGTTCTGGATAATTAAATAGATTCCTAGAAGTGAAGAACATTACTTAGTGGGATCATGGATTATCAATAGTTCAGTATGGTATCTACTCTTGTTGCAGGCTTCACAGTTCACACTATTGTCCGTTGTACCATCTAGATCAACATGGGAAGGCCCGTCAATATTCCTTATTTTACCTTGACTGCTAGTAGATTGTACTTATCATGGAAGAGTATTTCATACCGCTCATTGATTTGAAATCTTCGTACTTCTAATGCTGGAAATTTCATGTTCTGCAGGAATTGACGCCCAATCAACTTCAAGAAGGTAACCTTCTCTTTTCCATTCTTAATTCAAATGGGTTGGTTGTAAGTTTTCTTATGTTTGATTCCCCACCCTTCAATTTTTCAGCCCTTAGCAAGACATTTTCAACTAAAAAGAGGAAAGGCAAACTTCAGAAGGCATGGGCCGGAACACAAGTTATTTATAATGTAGCATCATGGAGTGCAACAGCTATTGGGTAAGTTAAAATCCTTAGTAATGGGTAATTACAAGCACAATTTCTGTGTAATAGTACCATGGTGGAGCTGTCAGGGTAAGCCTCACGTCCTTCTAGAGGCTCCCTGGAGCTCTACCCAAATAATCTGTTCTAGGGCCCTTGGGAGGAAAAATTGCTTCCCACTAAAGATTGAAAAGTTAGGACAGAATGCCATCAAACTAAATGGTCTGTAGGCAACAAACGTAAACAAAATCGCACCTCAGGGAAACTGGACATGATCACTTCACTTCATGAACAAACCATACACTAGATTAGTTAGTTGCATCAATTGAAGTTCTACATTGATCGAATACACCTTTTCAGCATGCAAACTTCTGTAACAATATGTACAACAAAATTAGTTCCTGCACAATATTGTGCTACAGGCAGTAACATAAATTTGAGGGCATCATTTCGCATGATCACACAACTCCAATAATAATTTTTATGTCCACATGGGTGTTTGCATTTCCTGATTCTTCCCCCGTGTCACTCTCTTGCAGTATCTACCAGAATCCGGCGATTCTAAAAGCAGCAACAGCGGCCTTCTGGACATCCTGCCGCGTGGTGTCCAAGTTCCTGTGAATAGTCATGAGATCCTGTACACATTGTATGATAATACGGACTTCCCTGTACCTCCATTGTGGGAAGCACTGTTGTCAAACCCTGGCACGATGCGATCATCGTAGGTTACTTTCAACAGTTAGATCATGCGTCAGCTCAGAGTGAATAACGAGACTGGCTGATCCTTAGTGTCTGTCTGATCTAGCTGCTGAGTGTAGCTTCCTGTGTGTTTTACTTGTATCATTCATTTGTATCCGACCTCCGATTGTGATCTCCTCCTTGTATATATCAGCTGTACGACTGAACTGAAACCTGGCCGTGTTCCGTCCAACTGTAAATACACCGATTCGTTTGAGTGACGTGCTCGGCTCATCATGTGTTCTGCTGCTCCTTTTTTCACCTGGGAGCTGCGTCGTTGTCACTCTGAACCGAACTTTTTTTATGGACAATCTGAACTGAACTTAGATGGCACCGTATATCATAAGCATTTTCTATGTAAAGATAGGTTCTATTTTCACCATCCCATCCTTGATTACGAAACTAAAGATTGGGCCTACAAACATATATAAAACTTGCTCTTTTCTTCAGAATGCTGATCTATAATGGAGCGGTTCTTCAATATCTGTATGTTGAAGCATATGTTTGCTTAGAGCATCTCCACTCATTCGTTCCCCGAGCGCACCCGGGGATGGCGTTTTGGCCCATGCGCCGGTGGTTTTTTCGCCTCGGGGGCGATTCAGTTTCCAGCCGCGCCCCCAGGTTTCGGCCCCAAGGCACATAAATTCAAACTTTCTTTTTCCGCTGCCAAAGAAACAAGACAAGTTCGGCAATCAAACGGCGATCTGCCACAAAGTTCGGCGATCACCATGCCACAGTTTGGTGATCAAACATACTCGAAAGTTCGGTCCCCAGGTTTCGGCCCCAAGGCACATAGATTGTTCGGCGTTCAAAAGGAAGGACGCGTAGACAAAGGAATTCATCAAACAATGGGCTCCTTCGGCGTGGGACTGGCCGACGCCGGCGTGGTCGGCGTGGCTTCTATGCTCGGGCTGGTCGGCGTCGGCGTGGCTTCTATGCTGGGCGTCGTCGTGGCATCATCACTCGGGCTGGGCGGCGGCGTTGGGGTCGGCGTGAGCGTAGGCGCGGTCGTCAAAGGCATCTGGTTCAAGATGAGGCCGCGCTCCGCCAAGTACTAGGCCTTGACCTGCTCGTTCAACGTTGGCATGTCCGCCCCCATCCAAGAACGCCAGGTCGGTGTTCCTCTTCTTCGCGGCGACGTTGGTTTGGAGTAGGTTGAGCTTCACGTCCTGCTTCATCATCAACGCCGACCACCGCGCGTCGGATTTCTCCTCCCTCTTGGCGGCGTTGTTCTCTGCTCAATCGACGATTGTAGCCGCTCGGTAGCCGGCGCGGCGTCCTTCGCCGTCTTGGCTCTTTTGTTGCCGTCAGGGTGCCCATCCCCGCCCCCGGGGTGGGCGCGTCCGGCTTGTACATCTCCTTGGCCTTGGCGAGGGTGCGCCGGACATCCCTCCACTTCTCACACTTCTCGATCCAGAAGAACACGTGGAGGAACTTGAACTCTTGGTCGCTGCTATCATGGCGATACATGGTGAACATCCGAATCATCTGCGCAGCCGAAGAACAAGTGTCGGCAACGTACACGGCAAAAAGAAGCGAGAGTCGGCGGCTGCACGTACTTGACCCTCGACGTTGGCGCCGCTTTCCGGCGAGCCGCGATCTCCTCGACGATCCCATGCCATCTGTTGCAGGTCGTCTGGATGATCGCCCAATGGTTCGACATGGCCTTTGCGCCGCGCTGCATGTGGTTGATGGCGAAGTAGGGATCGACAAGCTTGCGCTCATCGAACACCGACTTGATACGCGTCCAGTACGTATCAGCGTTCTGGTTCACACAGGTGACCAGGTCGATGCTGATGGTCTTCCATGCTTCGACGAGGCACTCGTCTTCTTTGGACGTTCACTTGACCCGCTGCTCCCCCGTCCTGGCCTTGCCTCCTGCTTCTTCCTTTTCCCTTCCATCGCCGGCGCCGGATCCACCTCCTCCTCCTCCTCCTCGGCATCATTGAGCTCAGCGTCCATGTCGCCAATGGTGTCCATTGTGTCATCTTGCGCGTGGAACTCGAGGTAGGAGGCGGCGGCGACCAAGCCTCTCATGATGATCTCTTCCATGTCGGCGTCCATCGGGTCGGTTTACTAAAATGCGTCGAGGCTTGTGAGAAGGGCAGGGTGCCTAGAGGCGGCGTCGATGAGGTTGTGTACGCCGGCGGCGAGTAGGTGTACTGGGGGTACTGGAGGCCGGCGAACGCGAGCGAGGGAGTGAGCTAGTCGGGGTTTAGACCGAAGGGTGAGGCACGCTGGCCATGTGGGAAGGCGATGTTGGCGTTGAATCCACCATGCGCGTCGCCGTCGGAGTAGCCAGGCGAGGGGACACAACCCCAGGGCGGCGGCAGCAGCAAGAACTTGGCCGGCGAAGCGACGCTTTGCTAGCTCCACGCAGCTTGCGGGCGGTGGCCGCCGGGCGGATTCACCATCCCCGTGCGAGACACCTCTACCTGCTCCGCCGCCGCCGCCGACACGGCCGTGTCCCGGGCCACTTGGCATTGAGCATGTTTCGCCGGTCGGTGGTGACAACCTCCCGGCGTTGAACCTCCGCCCTCCACTCGGCGTTCGACATGCCCGACGGTTTTGCCATCGGCGTCTTTGGCTTCCTCTGCTTTGGCTGGGTGGAATCGGCAGCGGCCATGGCGCGAGGGGCCGAATACTTTTTCGGCCGCGAGCGGGAGGAGAATGGCGGGAGCAGAGGGGCGGAAGGGGGGAAACAATGAGAAAATGAAGGGAAAACTGCGGGACGGCGGGAAAAGGCCTGTCTGTCGCTGACAGAGCAGACCCACACTCCTTTTCACTTGGGCCGGCGCCCCCAGGCACTCCCCCGAGGGCTTGGTTCGCCAGCTGTTATTCGGCCCAAACTGGCGAGAAACAAGGACCTGTGAGCGTGACTCGGGCCGATTTTTCACCGCCGGTGCTAAAAAAAAGCCCGGGGGCATGCTGGGGGAGAGG
>NC_041391.1:647518485-647557396 GCF_002162155.2 Triticum dicoccoides | reverse complement strand
ATTGTTATATTTCTTATAATATTGTCCTTGATTCAGTTATATCACAGTGAAAAGTTTCCTTCCTGTATATAGTAGTACAAGTTAACAGTGGGCAATTTGTGTTTGCTTGACCAGAGGCTTGTTTGACTGGTCTGCACACTATATTGGGAATACAACTTGTCTTGAGATATGAAGTTAACCTATACTTTCGAGCTTAAAAAAATCCTTCGTACGAACAAAATGCTATTTTCACGTTGGAACGTATCGTTGTAGTGCCCACTTGTTTTTGTTGCCCATTTGCTACTAATTTTTTGTTCGAGCGTGAAGGGTTTAATTAGGATTGTTGATGAGTCTGCTTAATTTATACATGCAAACTTGTGAGTATGTAGTTTTTACTGGATCTTGTTAATTATTCAAGTTGACGAGGAAAAAGTTGAAGTACTGAACTCACTACTTAAAGAAGCTACTGAGTACGAAATCGTGAAGGGGATGGTCGACAGGTAATTTCAATCATTATCGAACTATATGTCAGCCTCTTTAAGTTCGTCATTTCCTGATATCAACTAATTAATAATTCCTTTATTCATTTTCTTTCCGGCGGACAGGGCTTGGGAAAAGTTCAAACAGATTGATGGTGCATGGAAACAAAAGCTGAGATGGAAGCAACCCAAGGTAATTAATTAAGCAGTACTAGCTAGGGCTGCAAGAAAAGCTCGAGACTCGTGAGCTGCTCGAGATCGACTCGTCTTTTGACTCGACTCGAGATCGACTCGAAAAGAAACAAACCGAGTTTGAACACTTTATGTAGCTCGACCGAGAAACGAGCCGATCTTGAGCCAATGTTGGCTTGCTCGATTTTAGCTCGATAACTCGACAGAATATCATTATGTTAAATGAACAATGCCATATATTAAATGAAAATAAGATAATTTATTACCATATATGTTGTTTATAATTTTTCTTCATTTTATTTACCAACGAACATGGAAACTTAATTAAGTGCAAAGAAGATTTAGACCTAATTATGGCACGTGGTCAATTATGTGTTAAATATCCTACATTTTTGCCAAAGGTTCCAGCATATTCACCTTATTTTTTTTGTTTTTCATCCATAGATTTATAATTTTTACCACCTCATTTAGCTCGAAACTAGCTCGAGATTGACTCGAGATCGTTACGAACTAAGCACGAGTCATGTTCTACAGCTCGATCATGAGCTTCACTTAGTTTGAGTTCGCTTGAATTTTCATATGAGTTGAGCTGAGCCAACTCCAACTCGCTCGAGCTCGACTCGTTTGCAGCCCTAGTACTAGCTAGCTAGCTACCATCTCTTTAATTCTAGTTTCAATACATACCATTAGCATGCTTGATTAATTATCATTTGATTGAATTCTATTCAATTAAAGACCCTGAAGCAGACGCCGGAGATTGATTTATGTGTATACCGCGTTTGCGAAAACATTCGCATGATGACTAACGAAAGGAGCAGAAGTGATAGAGAGCAATGGGTACGTTTGCCAGAACACTATTCACAATTTTTTCATCATTATCTAATATATACACACACAACTAATACATGCATATTGATCTCCTTCTTTAAAGATGAAGGCCATGCGGGATAAACTCCTACCAACGAATCGCGTAAGAGCGACTCAAGAGGAAATAGCGGGATTTTTGCTCGACCAGGTCATCGATTCCAAAGGAGAATTTCATTACCCGCTACCGAAGTAATGCCTCCATGTAATGATCTGCAAAATATAGGAGAAATTGTATATACCATCTTGTATATATATACGTGCATGCGTGAATGGTCGTACGAGAAATTCGATGATATATATATGATCGGTTGTACGAGAAATTCTATTTATATATATGCATAACGTGTACAATATGTAGTAGCGTAAAATATGTTTCAAATGAAAAAGAATTAAATGGAAAACACAAAATTAAAAAGAAAAATAAATCATAAAACCAAAAAACCCTAAACCTTTTAGTCCTGGTTGGTGTTACCAACTGGGACTAAAGGTCTCCCAACCCCCGGCGCGGGCTCATGCCATGTGGTGGGCCATTAGCGTCGGTTCGTGCTGAACCGGGACTAGGGAGGGGGGGCTTTAGTCCCCACCCTTTACTATTGGTTCCAGAACCGACACTAAAAGGGCCTTACGAACAGGACTATAGCCCATTTCTGCACTAGTGGACGGAGGACCCAAACGACGGCGGCCTCGCCTCAGTGCAGAAGCCCGCGATGAGCCCTAGCTACCATGGCGCGTAGAGGCGAGCCGGAGGAGCAGCAACTTGGCAGCGGCGGAAGAAACGAGAAGCAGTGACGGCGACGGCGACGACGACGATGACGGCGGCGGCGGAAGAAACCATAGAAGCGGCGGCTGGTTTTGGTCGAACCGGCTGTGGGGGCGTCATTTTAGACAACACCCAGTAGCCTCTGTCCGACATGGCCGGTCAGTGGGCCCAACCCAGGCGCCATGTATGCAAAACCACCGCTCCATACCACTAAAGTGGGGGTTGGGGGGTATTTTTGTCCGGTTTGAGATAGTCTAGGGGATTAAGAACCCTGTTTTAAAGTTTGGGGGGGAGGGGGTTCACAGTGAAAAGTTTCCTTCCTTACATTCTTATACATGGTCCTTGATCCAGTTATATCATAGTGAAAAGTTTCCTTCCTGTATATAGTACTCTCTTCGTTTTTTTAGTCTGCATATAAGATTTGGTCAAAGTCAATTTTTTATTAACTTTGACTAAGTTTATAGAAAATAATATCAAGGTTCATAATATGAAATTAATAATGTTAGATGCATCATGAAATTAATTTTCATACAGTATAGCTTTAGTATTGTAGATGTTAATATTTTTTTTCTATAAAGTTGGTCAAACTTTATTAGGTTTGACTTTGACCAAATCTTATATGCAGACTAAAAAAAAAACGGAGGGAGTACAAATTAACAGTTGGAAGTTTGTGTTTGCTTGACATTTTTTTTCGATGACCAGAGGCTTGTTTGACTGGTCTGCACACTATATATTTTTAGATACATTATAACTGAGCAGCCTCCCAGCCCTCTCAGGCCATCTGCCTTCTTAACCGTTGGATAGTCACTTTTATGCATTTTTGGCCGTCCATTAACTCTTAATCCCACATCGATGCTTAGTTTTTTTTTGAGTAACACATCGATGCTTAGTTCCGATCCGAACGAGCGCTAACCTGATTGGGCCGCTGCTCTGGTGGTCTTTTTGGGTGTCGGAGACTCAATTGGGCCTACTGGCCTGTACCAGGCTCCCGTGCGACGCAAAGATGGTAAAACCTAAACAGTTCGCGAGCCGCTCACGACCCCTGGTCTCTCGTTCGCTCGCATCCTCGCCTGGCGCTGGCGGCGTCTCTCCATGGTCTCCCTTCCCGACCTTTCCTCTCTCTCACGATCTGCGGACGCAAACCTCGATCTCCAGTATGCTTCTCTAGATGTCGACTTTCAGCGACGGCGCCCACCGCAAGGCTTGGTCAACCCCTCCCACTAGCAGATCCTAGGTGTCTTCTCCGACCACGACCTCAACCTTGGGCGGATCCTAGGTCCGGCGCCAGCACCGGCTCATCCAGCGGACCAGAAGAACACCAAGAAGAGTGCGCCGTCCAACACGCGGTGCGTCCTGGTCGCCCATCGTGGCGTTGGCCTCAGCATTAGCATATGATATTATTTCCTTCCCGATGTCCAAACCATAAATATGATCGTGGTGAGATACAACGTGTTCGTTTCCGGGAAGAAAAGCTGTCTGCCGATTTTTCTTTTCTTTAGATGCCATTCTTTGTTTTGTTACTCTTATACATGTGAGTATTATATATGTGTGAGTTCTCGAGTGGCTGTCGGACAGTTAATTTGTTCATGTGGCCGCCATACCTCTTATCTTTATGTTTAGCATTAGGTTATTAATAACCATTTTTTGTCTACATTGTTCATTGCATGCCGTTTGCAAGTTTCTTCATTCCTGTCTTTTTTATTGTAGAACACCTGCACCTAAAGGAAATAATTCATGATTGATAGACTAGAACCAAAGATTTCTTCATCTGAGTGCACCGCACATTAGGAAGTTGCAGAATCTAGATCGCTTAATGTTGTATTTGCACTCAGTTGTAGTTGCAAGCCAGAACATTTACTGATTTATATCAGGTAGTTAGAAATAGTTTCATACACAGTTAATGTTGATACGACACAGGAACTGTTAGATTATATTTTAGTGTTAACATGTGTTAATGTTGATAAGACACATGAACTGTTAGATTAGTTTTTTTAGTGTTAGCATGTGTTCATATAATTCTATTTAATGTATCAAAGAGATTGTATTAATCTATCATGAACCAATTGGAAAATTTCTTATCTATTGACTGCAGGAAGGCTTCTTGTGCAAAGAAGGCACCGGGATGGTTGTTGCATGTTGATCCAGAGAACAATGTCATACAAGATAAAATTGTCGCTCCTGCTGTTTCATTTAGAAGAAGTCATCTTCATAGCTGCTCCCAACATCTTAGGCTTAGCAACACAACTGCCAATTGGCCAAAAACAACTCTTGCTAATACGCCAAAATTCACACCTTTAATCATCACACCTTACTTGTTTCCTTTAAGTAGATCAAAGGCAAAGTCAAGGAACCTTCCATGAGTGCCTTTGGTCGGGTGAGCTTCGCAACTTTGTAATGGTCACTGTTTTTGCACATCATTGACATTGATCAAGCTGCATCAATTCCGACTTTCAGGTAAATAAGTAGAAACAAACGGATAACAAGAGGTACAAGACGAGTGATGCTCAGCAAAAGAGGGTGCTGGAGAAACCAAAGATGGATCAAGGATGGCAAGCAGCAAAAAGACACTTAGATATGGGTTATAAAGGTGCCATATTTTTATCTACTTAATCCTCTTCCATCTCATTTTGTTAATTTATTCATGTACCCTTCTGCTCCTTTGATAAGGATGGCATCAATGCTTGTTTTTTTTTGCGGTGTTAGAGCATCTCAAACAGGCGCGCCAAAAGGCGCGCGCGCGGTAAATTGGTTTTTTAGCGCGCGCGGCCCGGTTTCGCGCGCTTCAGCGGTGGCGGCAAACTAGCGCGCGCGGGAAACGATTGCGCGCGCGCGGAAAAAAGCATCCGCTCGCGCGGTAGATTTGGCGCGCCGCTTCGCGCACGCCTATAAAATTGCAGCGCCCTCTGCCGCTCTCTCTCGCTCTCTCCACTGCTTTCTCTCCTCGCCGCCGACACGCCACCACCGCGCCACCATGCCGCCTCGCCGCCGGGGAGGTTCGGGCTACCGCGGCGTTCGCGTGCGTCCGTCCGACACCTATTCCGCCTCGATTCAGTCGGGCGGCGGCGTGCGCCTCAGCCTCGGAACCTTCAACACCGCCCAGGATGGCGCCCGCGCATACGATGCTGCGGCGTGGCGCCTCCGGCTGTCGCGTTGGGACATGAACTTCACCGACGTGGCGACGCGGGAGCGGGCACAGGAGTTGGTGCCTTTCCCGCAGCTTAACACTGACGAGGATCGTCGCAAACACCGGAGGCAGGAGCGCCGTCTTAGCCTGGACGAGATGGACGAGGGAGCCATGGCGCTGTGGAGGCAATGCTTCCTGCAAGACATCATCAACGAGGAACAGTTCTTCGCCGAGAGGAGGGCGGAGAGGGAGGAGAGAAGGAAGGAGCGAGCCGCCTATCGCGAGGACAAGCGAACGCGGAAAGCGGTCGCTAAATACAACATGGCGCTAGGAGATGCGTCGTCCTGGGACTCCGCGACGAGCGGTTCCTTGACGCCTATGCTCAGACGTCGGAGGAGGACATCACCGAGGCAGAGTGTGAGTCGGAGAACGAGTAGTAGTAATTTTTAGTTTTATTTTGTATCGTAGAAGCAAGCTACGTGGACGTAGTAGAACTATATATCGTTGGAGAAGCATGGATGTACACATTTTGTATCGTAGAAGCAGGATATGTGCCGAACTGTCTTCATATTTGTATGCTATGTATGCAATCGTCTCAAGAAAAAAAAATATAGCACGCCTGTTGGAGCGGCTCGGGCACGCTTTATTTTGCAGCGGCCGCCGGAGCCAGCGCAGCGCCGCGCGCAAAACCTGATTCACGCGGCGCGGTATTCTCATTTTTAACGCGCCGCCCTTGTGCGCCTGTTGGAGATGCTCTTAAAAGGATTTCATTGCTTAATTGTTGGAATATTCGTTTCTACATAGGCTACTGGTAGAGGCTTGGTTTGCTGCAGAGGTCTCATACTTTTCATGCCGAGCTTTGCTGCTATTCTTGATCTTGTGTATTATTTATAGTGGTTGACATCATTATACTATTATCTAAGATTTGGACATCCACTAATGATGTGATAGAAATAGAAAGAAAACTAGAATATCGTTTACTTGAGTGCATCATGCATGTCTCCTTTTTTCTATTGTAACAATAGAATTCTCTTTTTTTTGTAAAACCATAGATTGTTCACTTTCATCACTGTCAATGTAACTTTATGCAAATTGAAATTTCATGTTCCCTGTATCAGTTTATTTAGAAAAAAAATTCGCATCATTCCATTGTAAAAATGGACGGGCACGGCAATCTGCATTACTTTGAAGACAAACTTCATGAAGATTTTATTTTCACTTTATAAATTTCTACCGATCTACTGTAAAAATGGACGGGCGTGGCAACATGCGCCTTCAATGATCTAGTTGGGAATACAACTTGTCACTGATATGAAGTTAAGAGCATCTACAACCGCATATGACAAATATGACTCCTCAAACGCCAGTGGACGTGCCTGGGCGTGTCCGAGGGTAGTGACCGGGCACTCCTCAAATTGGCACAACTGCATTCGGATATCTCATACTAGATTCTCAAATCCATATAAAAGCATGCAAACGATAAAACCTACGTACTAAGTAGATGATCTAGCTGTTGGGGAACGTAGCAGAAATTCAAAATTTTCTACGCATCACCAAGATCAATCTATGGAGTAACTAGCAACGAGAGAGGGGAGTGCATCTTCATGCCCTTGAAGATCGCGATGCGGAAGCGTTGCAAGAACGCGGTTGGTGGAGTCGTTCACTAAGCGATTCAGATCACGGTCGAATCCGATCTAAGCACCAAACAACGGTGCCTCCGCGTTCAACACATGTACAACCCGGGGACGTCTCCTCCTTCTTGATCCAGCAAGGGGAGATGAGAAGTTAAGGGAGAACTCCGGCAGCACGACGGCGTGGTGGTGGAGCTTGCAGTTCTCGGGCAGAGCTTCGCCAAGCACTACTACTACGGAGGAGGTGTTGGGGAGGGAGAGGGCTGCGCCAGGGGAAGGGTGAAGCTCCCATGCGCCTCCCCACTATATATAGGGGTGGAGGGGGCTGGTTTCTTGCCCTCCAAGTCCATTGGGGCGTTGGCAAAGGTGGGAGGAAAGAAATCCCATCATTTCCTTCCCCACTGATTGTTATCCCCCCTTTTTAGGGATCTTGATCTTATCCCTTCGGGATATGATCTTATTCCTTCTAAGGGGGGATCTTGGTGCGCCTTGACCAGGGGTGTGGGGCCTTGCCCCCACTACCCACGTTCATGTGGGTCCCCCCATGCAGGTGGGCCCCACTCCGGAACCTTCTAGAACCTTCCCGGTACAATACCGAAAAATCCCGAACATTTTCCGGTGGCCAAAATAGGACTTCCCATATATAAATCTTTACCTCCGGACCATTCTGGAACTCCTGTGACGTCCGGGATATCATCCGGGATTCCGAACAACATTCGGTAACTGCACACTAATTCCCATAACAACTCTAGCGTCACCGAACCTTAAGTGTGTAGACCCTACGGGTTCGGGAATCATGCAGACATGACCGAGACAACTCTCTGGCCAATAACCAACAGCGGGATCTGGATACCCATGTTGGCTCCCACATGTTCCACAATGATCTCATCGAATGAACCACAATGTCAAGGATTCAAGCAATCCCGTATACAATTCCCTTTGTCAATCGGTACGTTACTTGCCCGAGATTCGATCGTCGGTATCCCAATACCTTGTTCAATCTCGTTACCGGCAAGTCACTTTACTCGTTCCGTAATGCATGATCCCGTGACTAACTACTTAGTCACATTGAGCTCATTATGATGATGCATTACCGAGTGGGCCCAGAGATACCTCTCCGTCACACGGAGTGACAAATCCCAGTCTCGATTCGTGCCAACCCAATAGACACTTTCGGAGATATCCGTAGTGTACCTTTATAGCCACCCAGTTACGTTGTGACGTTTGGCACACCCAAAGCATTCCTACGGTATCCGGGAGTTGCACAATCTCATGGTCTAAGGAAATGATACTTGACATTAGAAAAGGTTTTAGCAAACGAACTACACGATCTTGTCCATCACATCATTCTCCTAATGATGTGATCCTGTTATCAATGACATCCAATGTCCATGGTCAGGAAACCATAACCATCTATTGATCAATGAGCTAGTCAACTAGAGGTTCACTAGGGACATGTTATGGTCTATGTATTCACACATGTATTACGGTTTCCAGTTAATACAATTATAGCATGAACAAGGAAATATAATAATAACCATTTTATTATTGCCTCTAGGGCATATTTCCAACAGTCTCCCACTTGCACTAGAGTCAATAATCTAGTTCACATCACTATGTGATCGTAATGAATCCAACACCCATGGGGTTCGATCATATCTCGCTTGTGAGAGAGGTTATTAGTCAATGGGTCTGAACCTTTCAAATCCTTGTGTGCTTTACAAATCTCTACGTCATCTTGTAGATGCAGCTACCACACACTATTTGGAACTATTCCAAATAACTGCTCTACTATATGAATCCGGCTTACTATTGAGAGTCATCCAGATTAGTGTCAAAGTTTGCATCGACGTAACCCTTTACGACGATCTATTTTACCACCTCCATAATCGAGAAAAATTCCTTAGTTCACTAGTCACTAAGGATAACTTTGACCGCTGTCCTGTGATCCATTTCTGGATCACTCTTGTACCCCTTGACTGACTCATGGCAAGACACACTTCAGGTGCAGTACACAGCATAGCATACTGTAGAGCCTACGTCTAAAGCATAGGGGACGACCTTCGTCCTTTCTCTCTCTTCAGCCGTGGTCAGGTCTTGAGTCTTACTCAATACTCACACCTTATAACACAGCCAAGAAATCCTTCTTTGCCGATCTATTTTGAACTCCTTCAAAATCTTGTCACGGTGCGTATTCATTTGAAAGTACCATCAAGTGATTTTTGATCTATCCTTATACATCTTGATGCTCAATGTTCAAGTATCTTAATCCAGGTTTTCCATTGAAAAACACTTTTCAAATAACCCTATATGCTTTCCAGAAATTCTACATCATTTCCGATCAACAATATGTCAACAACATATACTCATCAGAAATGCTATAGTGCTCCCACTCACTTCTTTGGAAATACAAGTTTCCAATAAACTTTGTATAAACCCAAAATCTTTGATCATCTCATCAAAGCATATATTCCAACTTCGAGATGCTTACTCCAGTCCTTAGAAGGATTGCTGGAGCTTTGCATACTTGTTAGCATCTTTTAGGATTGACAAAACCTTCTGGTTGTATCACATACAACCTTTCCTCAAGAAAATCGTTGAGGAAACAATGTTTTGACATCCTATCTGCAAGATTTCATAAATAATGCAGGAACTGCTAATATAATTTCAACAGACTCTTAGCATCGCTACGAGTGAGAAAGTCTCATCATAGTCAACTCCTTGAATTTGTCAGAAAACATCTTAATGACAAGTCGAGCTTTTTTAATGGTGATACTTACCATCATTGTCCGTCTTCCTTTTAAAATCCATCTATATCCAACAGCCTTACGACCATCAAGTAGTTCTTCCAAAGTCTATACTTTGGTTTCATACATGGATCCTCTCTCGGATTTTATGGCCTCGAGCCATTCATCGGAATCTGGGCCCACCATTGCTTATCCATAGCTCGTAGGTTCATTGTTGTCTAGCAACATGACCTTCAAGACAGGATTACCGCACCACTCTGAAGCAGTACGCGTCCTTGTCGACCTACGCGGTTTGGTAGTGACTTGATCCGAAGTTTCATGATCACTATCATCAGCTTCCACTTCAACTGGTGTAGGCGCCACAAGAACAACTTCCTGTGCCCTGCTACACACTAGTTGAAGTGACGGTTCAATAACCTCATCAAGTCTCCACCATCCTCCCACTCAATTCTTTTGAGAGAAACTTTTCCTCGAGAAAGGACCCGATTCTAGAAACAATCCCTTTTGCTTCCGGATCTGAGACAGGAGGTATACCCAACTATTTTGGGTGTCCTATGAAGATGCATTTATCCGCTTTGGGTTCGAGCTTATCAGCCTGGAACTTTTTCACATAAGCGTCGCAGCCCCAAACTTTATAAGAAATGACAACTTAGGTTTCTCTAAACCATAGTTCATACGGTGTCATCTTAATGGAATTGTGTGGTGCCCTATTAAAGTGAATGCGGTTGTGTCTAATGCCTAACCCATAAACGATAGTGTTAATTCGATAAGAGACATCATGGTATGCACCATATCCAATAGGGTGCAGTTACGATGTTCGGACACACCATCACAGTATGGTGTTCCAGGCGGTATTAGTTGTGAAACAATTTCCACAATGTCTTAATTGTGTGCCAAACTCGTAACTCAGATATTTATCTCTATGATCACATCATAGACATTTTATCCTTTTGTCACGACGATCTTCAACTTCACTCTAAAATTACATGAACCTTTCAACAATTCAGATTTGTGTTTCATCAAGTAAATATACTAAGAATCTACTCAAATCATCTGTGAAGTAAAAGCATAACGATATTCACTGCGTGCCTCAACACTCATTGGATTTCACACATCAAATGTATTACTTCCAACAAGTTGCTCTCTTGTTCCATCTCACTGAAAACGAGGCCTTTCAGTCATCTTGCCCATGTGGTATGATTTGCATGTCTGAAGTGATTCAGAAACAAGTGAGTCCAAACGATCCATCTGCATGGAGTTTCTTCATGCGTATATACCAATAGACGTGGTTCACATGTCTCAATCTTTTCAAAAACGAGTGAGTCCAAAGATCCATCAATATGGAGCTTCTTCATGCGTTATATACCAATATGACTTAAGTGGCAGCGCCACAAGTATGTGGTACTATCATTACTATCTTATATCTTTTGGCACGATCATGTGTATCACTACGATCGAGATTCAATAAACCATTCATTTTAGGTGCAAGACCGTTGAAGGTATTATTCAAATAAACAGAGTAACCATTATTCTCCTTAAACGAATAACCGTATTGCGATAAACATAATCCAATCATGTTTATGCTCAACGCAAACACCAAATGACAATTATTTAGGTTTAACACCAATCTCGATGGTAGAGGGAGCAGGCGATGCTTGATCACATCAACCTTGGAAACACTTCCAACACACATCGTCATCTCACCTTTAGCTAGTCTCCGTTTATTCCGTAGCTCTTTTATTCCGAGTTACTAACACTTAGCAACCGAACCGGTATCTTAATACCCTGGTGCTACTAGGAGTACTAGTAAAGTACACATTTAATACAATGTATATCCAATATACTTCTGTCAACCTTGTCAGCCTTCTCATCTACCAAGTATCTAGGGTAGTTCTGCTTCAGTGACCGTTCCCTCATTACAGAAGCACTTAGTCTCGGGTTTGGGTTCAACCCTGGGTTTCTTCACTAGAGCAGCAACTGATTTGTCGTCTCATGAAGTATCCCTTCTTGCCCTTGCCCTTCTTGAAACTAGTGGTTTTACTAACCATCAACAATTGATGCTCCTACTCGATTTCTACTTTCGCGGTGTCAAACATCGCGAATTGCTCAAGGATCATCATGTCTATCCATGATATGTTATAGTTCATCATGAAGCTCTAATAGCTTGGTGGCAGTGACTATGGAGAACCATCACTATCTCATCTGGAAGATTAACTCCCACTCGATTCAAGTGATTGTAGTACTCAGACAGTCTGAGCACATGCTCAATGATTGAGCTTTTCTCCCTTAGTTTGCATGTTAAGAAACTTGTCGGAGGTCTCATACCTCTTGACGTGGGCATGAGCCTGAAATCCTAATTTTAGCTCTTGGAACATCTCATATGTTCTGCAACGTTTCAGAAAATGTCTTCGCTGCCTCAATTCTAAACCGTTTAACATTACGCACTGAACTATCACGTAGTCATCAAAATGTGTATGTCAGATGTTCGCAACATCCACAAACGACGCTCGAGGTTCAGCACACCGAGCGGTGCATTAAGGACATAAGCCTTCTGTGCAGCAATGAGGACAATCCTCAGTATACAGACCCAGTCGCATAATTGCTATTATCAACTTTCAACTAAAATTTTCTCTAGGAACATATCTTAAACAGTAGAACTAAAGCACAAGCTACGACATAATTTGCAAAGTCCTTCTGACTATGTTCATGATAATTAAGTTCATCTAATGAACTCCCACTCAGATAGACATCCCTCTAGTCATCTAAGTGATACATGATCCGAGTGAACTAGGCCGTGTCCGATCATCACGTGAGACGGACTAGTCATCATCGGTGAACATCTCCATGTTGATCATATCTACTATACGACTCATGTTCGACCTTTCGGTCTCTTGTGTTCCGTGGCCATGTCTGTACATGCTAGGCTCGTCAAGTCAACCTAAGTGTTTTGCGTGTGTAAATCTGGCGTACACCCGTTGTATGTGAACATTAGAATCTATCACACCCGATCATCACGTGGTGCTTCGAAACAACGAACTTTCGCAACGGTGTATAGTTAGGGGGAACACTTGAAATTTTAATGAGGGATCATCTTATTTATGCTACCGTCATTCTAAGCAAATAAGATGTAAACATGACAAACATCACATGCAAATCATAAAGTGACATGATATGGCCAATATCATTTTGCGCCTTTGATCTCCATCTTCAGGCACGACATGATCACCTTCGTCACCGGCATGACACCATGATCTCCATCATCGTGTCTTCATGAAGTTGTCTCGCCCACTATTACTTCTACTACTATGGCTAACGGTTTAGCAATAAAGTAAAGTAATTACATGGCGTTTTCAATGACACGCAGGTCATACAATAAATTAAGACAACTCCTATGGCTTCTGCCGGTTGTTATACTCATCGACATGCAAGTCGTGATTCCTATTACAAGAACATGATCAATCTCATACATCACATATATAATTCATCACATTCTTTTGGCCATATCACATCACATAGCATACCCTGCAAAAACAAGTTAGACGTCCTCTAATTGTTGTTGCATGTTTTACGTGGCTACTATGGGTTTCTAACAAGAATGTTTCTTACCTACGCAAAAGCCACAACGGTGATATGCCAATTGCTATTTACCCTTCATAAGGACCCTTTTCATCGAATCCTATCCGACTAAAGTGGGAGAGACTGGCACCCGCTAGCCACCTTTATGCAACAAGTGCATGTCAGTCGGTGGAACCTGCCTCACGTGAGCGTACGTGTAAGGTCAGTCCGGGCCGCTTCATCCCATGATGCCGCCGAATCAAGATAGGACTAGTAACGGTAAGCAAATTGAACAAACCAACGCCCACAACAACTTGTGTTCTACTCGTGCATAGAATCTACGCAATAGACCTAACTCTGATACCACTGTTGGGGAAAGTAGCAGAAATTCAAAATTTTCTACGCATCACCAAGATCAATCTATGGAGTAACTAGCAACGAGAGAGAGGGGAGTGCATCTTCATGCCCTTGAAGATTGCGATGCGGAAGCGTTGCAAGAACGCGGTTGGTGGAGTCGTTCACTAAGCGATTCAGATCGCGGTCGAATCCGATCTAAGCACCGAACAACGGTGCCTCCGCGTTCAACACACGTATAGCCCAGGGACGTCTCCTCCTTCTTGATCCATCAAGGGGAGAGGAGAAGTTGAGGGAGAGCTCCTTCAGCACGATGGCGTGGTGGTGGAGCTTGCAGTTCTCCGGCAGAGCTTCGCCAAGCACTATTACGGAGGAGGAGGTGTTGGGGAGGGAGAGGGCTGCGCCAGGGGAAGGGTGAAGCTCCCATGCACCTCCCCACTATATATAGGGGTGGAGGGGGCTGGTTTCTTGCCCTCCAAGTCCATTGGGGCGTTGGCAAAGGTGGGAGGAAAGAAATCCCATCATTTCCTTCCCCACCGATTGTTATCCCCCCTTTTTAGGGATCTTGATCTTATCCCTTCGGGATATGATATTATTCCTTCTAAGGGGGGATCTTGGTGCGCCTTGACCAGGGGTGTGGGGCCTTGCCCCCACTACCCACGTTCAAGTGGGTCCCCCCATGCAGGTTGGCCCCACTCCGGAACCTTCTAGAACCTTCTCGGTACAATACCGAAAAATCCTGAACATTTTCTGGTGGCCAAAATAGGACTTCCCATATATAAATCTGACGTCCGGGATCTCATCCGGGACTCTGAATAACATTCGGTAACTGCACACTAATTCCCATAACAACTCTAGCGTCACCGAACCTTAAGTGTGTAGACCCTACGGGTTCGGGAATCATGCAGACATGACCGAGACAGCTCTCTGGCTAATAACCAACAGCGGGATCTGGATACCCATGTTGGCTCCCACATGTTCCACGATGATCTCATCGCATGAACCACGATGTCAAGGATTCAAGCAATCCCGTATACAATTCCCTTTGTCAATCGATACGTTACTTGCCCGAGATTCGATCGTCGGTATCCCAATACCTTGTTCAATCTCGTTACCGGCAAGTCACTTTACTCGTTCCGTAATGCATGATCCCGTGACTAACTACTTAGTCACATTGAGCTCATTATGATGATGCATTACCGAGTGGGCCCAGAGATACCTCTCTGTCACATGGAGTGACAAATCCCAGTCTCGATTCGTGCCAACCCAACAGACACTTTCGAAGATACCCGTAGTGCACCTTTATAGCCACCCAGTTACGTTGTGACGTTTGGCACACCCAAAGCATTCCTACGGTATCCGGGAGTTGCACAATCTCATGGTCTAAGGAAATGATACTTGACATTAGAAAAGCTTTTAGCAAACGAACTACATGATCTTGTGCTATGCTTAGGATTGGGTCTTGTCCATCACATCATTCTCCTAATGATGTGATCCCGTTATCAATGACATCCAATGTCCATGGTCAGGAAACCATAACCATATATTGATCAACGAGCTAGTCAACTAGAGGCTCACTAGGGACATGTTGTGGTCTATGTATTCACACATGTATTACGGCTTCCAGTTAATACAATTATAGCATGAACAATAGACAATTATCATGAACAAGGAAATATAATAATAACCATTTTATTATTGTCTCTAGGGAATATTTCCAACACTAGCTACTCGTCGTCGGAGATGTTGACTATCTCCGTGCCCTGCTCCGGCAGCATGGGCGGCAGCAGCAGCTCCGGCGCCTCCGACGGCTCCGCTCCGGCGTCCTCCTCTATCCCCGCGTCGAGTTTGGTGAAGAGCGCGTCGGACGCCGCCTGCTCCTGCTGGAGGAACTGCCGGTTGGCCTCCATAGGCCTCATCCTGGTTGGACTCCAAGATGGCCTGCTCTGCCATCTTCGCGGCTTGGGCGACGGTGAACTCCGCCTCCGCCATGTTGAACTCCGGAGCAGGCTTTTCCGCCTCGTCCTCCTCCGGATCCGCCACCTCCATCGGCTCCAGAAGCTGCTCTCCCTCCTCCGGCTCCGGCGAGTCCGGAGGCAGCCCGGCAGCGATGCAGGCGACATGCCTTGCCTGGATCTCCTCCGCTATCTGCCTCCGGCGCTTCGGCGTGAGCATAGCGTTGTTGGAAATATGCCCTAGAGGTAATAATAAAATGGTTATTATTGTATTTCCTTGTTCATGATAATTGTCTACTGTTCATGCTATAATTGTATTAACTGGAAACTGTAATACATGTGTGAATACATAGACCACAACATGTCCCTAGTGAGCCTCTAGTTGACTAGCTCATTGATCAATAGATGATTATGGTTTCTTGACCATGGACATTGGATGTCATTGATAACGGGATCACATCATTAGGAGAATGATGTGATTGACAAGACCCAATCCTAAGCATAGCACAAGATCGTGTACTTCGTTTTGCTAGAGCTTTTCTAATGTCAAGTATCGTTTCCTTAGACCATGAGATTGTGCAACTCCCGGATACCGTAGGAATGCTTTGGGTGTACCAAACGTCACAACGTAACTGGGTGGCTATAAAGGTGCACTACAGGTATCTCCAAAAGTGTCTGTTGGGTTGGCATGAATCAAGACTGAGATTTGTCACTCCGTATGACGGAGAGGTATCTCTGGGCCCAGTCGGTAGTGCATCATCATAATGAGCTCAATGTGACTAAGTAGTTAGTCACGTGATCATGCATTACGGAACGACTAAAGTGACTTGCCGGTAACGAGATTTAACGAGGTATAGGGATACCACGATCGAATCTCGGGCAAGTAACGTACCGATTGACAAAGGGAATTGTATACGGGATTGCTTGAATCCCAGATATCGTGGTTCATCCGATGAGATCATCGTGGAACATGTGGGAGCCAACATGGGTATCCAGATCCCGCTATTGGTTATTGGCCGAAGAACGTCTTGGTCATGTCTGCATGGTTCCCGAACCCGTAGGGTCTACACACTTAAGGTTCGGTGACACTAGAGTTGTTATGGGAAGTAGTATGTGGTTACCGAAGGTAATTCGGAGTCCCGAATGTGATCCCGGACATCACGAGGAGTTCCGAAATGGTCTGGCAGTGAAGATCGATATATTGGACGAAGGGTGTTGGAGTCCAGAAGTGTTCCGGGGGTACCAGGCTATGGCCAGCATGACCGAAAGGTGTTTCGGGAGCCCCGACAAGTGTTGGAGGGCCTCATGGGCCAAAGGGGAAGGGGCAAACCAGCCCACTAAGGGGTGGTGCGCCCCCCACACCCTTTCCCACGTTATTTGGGGAGGTGGGGCGCCTCCACCTAGCTTGGGAGGCAATCCTCCACCTGCTTGGCTGGGGGGCAAGTCTCCCTAGGATTTTCCCTAGGGATATCCAATCTGCTTGGCCGCCGCCCCCCTAGGGGAAATCCTAGGTCGCTTCCCCCTCTCCCCTTGCCCCTATATATAGTGGAGGGGTGGGAGGGCAGCCGCACATCTTCCCTGGCGCAGCCCTCCCTCCTCCTACACCTCCTCCTCCATAGTGCTTGACGAAGCCCTGCTGGAGAACCACGAGCTCCACCACCACCACGCCGTCGTGCTGTTGGACTTCTCCCTCAACTTCTCCTCTCCCCTTGCTGGATCAAGAAGGAGGAGACGTCCCCGGGCTGTATGTGTGTTGAACGCGGAGGCGCCGTCCATTTGGCGCTTGATTGGATCTTCCGCGATTTGAATCGCCGCGAGTACGACTCCATCAACCGCGTTCTTGTAATGCTTCCGCTTAGCGATCTTTAAAGGTATGAAGATGCTCATCCTCTCCCTCTGTTGTTGCTAGAATATCCATAGATTGATCTTGGTGACACGTAGGAAAATTTTGAATTATTACTACGTTCCCCAACAGTGGCATTATGAGCTAGGTCTATTGTGTAGATTCTATGCATGAGTAGAACACAAGTAGTTGTGGGCGTTGGTTTGTTCAATTTTCTTACCGTTACTAGTCCTATCTTGTTTCGGTGGTATTGTGGGATGAAGCGGCCCAGACCGACCTTACACGTACGCTTACATGAGACAGGTTCAACCGACTAACATGCACTTGTAGCATAAAGGTGGCTAGCGGGTGCCAGTCTCTCCCACTTTAGTCAGATCGGATTCGATGAAAAGGGTCCTTATGAATGGTAAATAGCAATTGGCATATCACCATTGTGGCTTTTGCGTATGTAAGAAACGTTCTTGCTAGAAACCCATAGCAGCCACGTAAAACATGCAACAACAATTAGAGGACGTCTAACTTGTTTTTGCAGGATATGCTATGTGATGTGATATGGCCAAAAGGAAGTGATGAATTATATATATGTGATGTATGAGATTGATCATGTTCTTGTAATAGGAATCACGACTTGCATGTCGATGAGTATGACAACCGGCAGGAGCCATAGGAGTTGTCCTAATTTATTGTATGACCTGCGTGTCATTGAAAATGCCATGTAATTACTTTACTTTATTACTAACCGTTAGCCATAGTAGTAGAAGTAATAGTGGGCGAGACAACTTCATGAAGACACGATGATGGAGATCATGGTGTCATGCCGGTGACGAAGGTGATCATGCCGCACCTCAAAGATGGAGATCAAAGGCGCAAAATGATATTGGCCATATCATGTCACTTTATGATTTGCATGTGATGTTTATCATGTTTACATCTTATTTGCTTAGAACGACGGTAGCATAAATAAGATGATCCCTCATTAAAATTTCAAGAAAGTGTTCCCCCTAATTTCGAAGCACCACGTGATGATCGGGTGTGATAGATTCTAACGTTCACATACAACGGGTGTAAGCCAAATTTACACATGCAAAACACTTAGGTTGACTTGACAAGCCTAGCATGTACAGACATGGCCTCAGAACACAAGAGACGGAAAGGTCGAACATGAGTCGTATAGTAGATACGATCAACATAAAGATGTTCACCGATGATGACTAGTCCGTCTCACGTGATGATCGGACATGGCCTAGTTGACTCGGATCATGTATCACTTAGATGACTAGAGGGATGTCTATCTAAGTGAGAGTTCATTAAATAACCAGATGAAATTAATTATCATGAACATAGTCAAAAGGTCTTTGCAAATTATGTCGTAGCTTACGCTTTAGTTCTACTGTTTAAGATATGTTCCTAGAGAAAATTTTAGTTGAAAGTTGATAGTACTCCCTCCGTCCGGAAATACTTGTCATCAAAATGAATAAAAGGGGATGTATGTAGATGTGTTTTAGTTCTAGATACATCCTTTTTTGTCCATTTTGATGACAAGTATTTTCGGACGGAGGGAGTAGCAATTATGCGGACTGGGTCCGTAAACTAAGGATTATCCTCATTGCTGCGCAGAAGGCTTATGTCCTTAATGCACCGCTCGGTGTGCTGAACCTCGAGCGTCGTCCATGGATGTTGCGAACATCTGACATACACGTTTTGATGACTACATGATAGTTCAATGTGTAATGTTAAACGGTTTAGAATTGCGGCACCGAAGACATTTTGAAATGTCGTGGAACATATGAGATGTTCCAAGAGCTGAAATTAGGATTTCAGGCTCGTGCCCATGTCAAGAGGTGTGAGACCTCTGATAAGTTTCTTAACCTGCAAACTAAGGGACAAAAGCTCAATCGTTGAGCATGTGCTCAGATTGTCTGAGTACTGCAATCGCTTGAATTGAGTGGGAGTTAATCTTCCATATGACATAGTGATAATTCTCCAAAGTCATTGCCACCAAGCTACTAGAGCTTCGTGATGAACTATAACATATCAGGGATAAATATGATGATCCTTGAGCTGTCTGCGATGTTTGACTCCGCGAAAGTAGAAATCAAGTAGGAGCATCAATTGTTGATGGTTAGTGAAACCACTAGTTCCAAGAAGGGCAAGGGCAAGAAGGGATACTTCATGAAATGGCAAATCAGTTGCTGCTCTAGTGAAGAAACCCAAGGTTGAACCCAAACCCGAGACTAAGTGCTTCTGTAATGAGGGGAACGGTCACTGAAGCAAAACTACCCTAGATACTTGGTAGATGAGAAGGCTGGCAAGGTCGATAGACGTATATTGGATATATATTATATTAATGTGTACTTTACTAGTACTCCTAGTAGCACCAGGGTATTAGATATACCGGTTCGGTTGCTAGGTGTTAGTAACTCGAAATAAAAGCTACGGAATAAACGGAGACTAGCTAAAGGTGAGGTGACGATATGTGTTGGAAGTGTTTCCAAGGTTGATGTGATCAAGCATCGCATACTCCCTCTACCATCGAGATTGGTGTTAAACCTAAATAATTGTTATTTGGTGTTTGCGTTGAGTATAGACATGATTGGATTATGTTTATCGCAATACGGTTATTCATTTAAGGAGAATGATGGTTACTCTGTTTATTTGAATAATACCTTCAATGGTCTTGCACCTAAAATGAATGGTTTATTGAATCTTGATCGTAGTGATACACATGTTCATGCCAAAAGATATAAGATAGTAATGATAGTACCACATACTTGTGGCACTGCCATTTGAGTCATATTGATATAAAACGCATGAAGAAGCTCCATGTTGATGGATCTTTGGACTCACTTGTTTTTGAAAAGATTGAGACATGCGAACCATGTCTATTGGTATATATGCATGAATAAACTCCATACAGATGGATCGTTTGGACTCACTTGATTTTGAATCACTTGAGACATGCAAATCATACCACATGGGCAAGATGACTGAAAGGCCTCGTTTTCAGTGAGATGGAACAAGAAAGCAACTTGTTGGAAGTAATACATTTTGATGTGTGCAGTCCAATGAGTGCTGAGGCATGCAGTGGATATCTTTATGTTCTAACTTCACGGATGATTTGAGTAGATGCTAAGTATATTTACTTGATGAAACACAAGTTTGAATTATTGAAAGGTACAAGTAATTTCAGAGTGAAGTTGAAGATCGTCGTGACAAGAGGATAAAATGTCTATGATATGATCATAGAGATGAATATCCGAGTTACGAGTTTGGCACACAATTAAGACATTGTGGAAATTGTTTCACAACTAACACCTCCTAGAACACCATAGTGTGATGGTGTGTCTGAACATCATAACTGCACCCTATTGGATATGGTGCATACCATGATGTCTCTTATCGAATTATCACTATTGTTTATGGGTTAGGCATTAGAGACAACCGCATTCACTTTAAATAGGGTACCACGCAATTCCGTTAAGACGACACCGCATGAACTATGGTTTAGAGAAACCTAAGTTGTCATTTCTTAAAAGTTTGGGGCTGCGACGCTTGTGTGAAAAAGTTTCAGGCTGATAAGCTCGAACCCAAAGCGGATAAATGCATCTTCATAGGACACCCAAAAATAGTTGGGTATACCTCTTGTCTCAGTTTCGGAAGCAAAAGGGATTGTTTCTAGAATCAGGTCCTTTCTCGAGGAAAAGTTTCTCTCGAACGAATTGAGTGGGTGGATGGTGGAGACTTGATGAGGTTATTGAACCATCACTTCAACTAATGTGTAGCAGGCACAGGAAGTTGTTCCTATGGCACCTACACCAATTGAAGTGGAAGCTGATCATATTGATCATGAAACTTCGGATCAAGTCACTACCAAAACTCGTAGGTTGACAAGGGTACGTACTACTTCAGAGTGGTACGTAATCCTGTCTTGGAGGTCATGTTGCTAGAAACTAATGAACCTATAACCTATGATCTATGGAGAAGCGATGGTGGGCCTGGATTCAGATGAATGGCTCGAGACCATAAAATCCGAGAGAGGATCCATGTATGAAAACAAAGTATGGACTTTGGAAGAACCACTTGATGGTTGTAAGGCTGTTGGGTGCAGATGGATTTTAAAAGGAAGACGGACAATGATGGTAAGTATCACCATTAAGAAAGCTCGACTTGTCGCTAAGATATTTTCCGACAAGTTCAAGGAGTTGACTATGATGAGACTTTCTCACTCGTAGCGTTGCTAAGAGACTGTTGGAATTATATTAGCAATTACTACATTATTTATGAAATCTTGCAGATAGGATGTCAAAACATTGTTTCCTCGATGATTTTCTTGAGGAAAGGTTGTATGTGATACAACCAGAAGGTTTTGACAATCCTGAAAGATGCTAACAAGTATGCAAAGCTCCAGCAATCCTTCTAAGGACCGGAGTAAGCATCTCGGAGTTGGAATATACGCTTTGATGAGATGATCAAAGATTTTGGGTTTATACAAAGTTTATGAGAAACTTATATTTCCAAAGAAGTGAGTGGGAGCACTATAGAATTTCTGATGAGTATATGTTGTTGACATATTGTTGATCAGAAATGATGTAGAGTTTCTGGAAAGCATATAGGGTTATTTGAAAAGTGTTTTTTCAATGGAAAACCTGGATTAAGCTACTTGAACATTGAGCATCAAGATCTATAAGGATAGATCAAAATCGCTTAATAGTACTTTCAAACGAACACATACCGTGACAAGATTTTGAAGGAGTTCAAAATAGATCGGCAAAGAAGGAGTTCTTGGATGTGTTGAAAGGTGTGAGTATTGAGTAAGACTCAAACCTGACCACGGTAGAATAGAGGGAAAGGACGAAGGTCGTCCCCTATGCTTTAGACGTAGGCTCTACAGTATGCTATGCTGAGTACCGCACCTGAAGTGTGCCTTGCCATGAGTCAGTCAAGGGGTACAAGTGTGATCCATGAATGGATCACAGGACAACGGTCAAGGTTATCCTTAGTAACTAGTGGACTAAGGAATTTTCTCGATTATGGAGGTGGTAAAAGAGTTCGTCGTAAAGGGTTACGCCGATGCAAACTTTGACACTAATCTGGATGATTCTGAGTAATAAACCAGATTCATATAGTAGAACAGTTATTTGGAATAGCTCCAAATAGAGCGTGGTAGCTGCATCTACAAGATGACATAGAGATTTTTAAAGCACACACGGATCTGAAAGGTTCAGACCCGTTGACTAATAACCTCTCTCACAAGCGAGATATGATCAAACCCCATGGGTGTTGAATTCATTACAATCACATAGTGATGTGAACTAGATTATTGACTCTAGTGCAAGTGGGAGACTGTTCGAAATATGCCCTAGAGGCAATAATAAAATGGTTATTATTGTATTTCCGTGTTCATGATAATTGTCTATTGTTCATGCTATAATTGTATTAACTGGAAACCGTAATACATGTGTGAATACATAGACCACAACATGTCCCTAGTGAGCCTCTAGTTGACTAGCTCGTTGATCAATAGATGGTTATGGTTTCCTGACCATGGACATTGGATGTCATTGATAACGGGATCACATCATTAGGAGAATGATGTGATGGACAAGACCCAATCCTAAGCATAGCACAAGATCGTGTACTTCGTTTTGCTAGAGCTTTTCTAATGTCAAGTATCGTTTCCTTAGACCATGAGATTGTGCAACTCCCGGATACCGTAGGAATGCTTTGGGTGTACCAAACGTCACAACGTAACTGGGTGGCTATAAAGGTGCACTACAGGTATCTCCGAAAGTGTCTGTTGGGTTGGCATGAATCAAGACTGGGATTTGTCACTCCATATGACGGAGAGGTATCTCTGGACCCACTCGGTAATGCATCATCATAATGAGCTCATTGTGACTAAGTAGTTAGTCACGGGATCATGCATTATGGAACGACTAAAGTGACTTGCCGGTAACGAGATTGAACGAGGCATTGGGATACCGACGATCGAATTTCGGGCAAGTAACGTACCAATTGACAAAGGGAATTGTATACGGGATTGCTTGAATCCCAGACATCGTGGTTCATCCGATGAGATCATCGTGGAACATGTGGGAGCCAACATGGGTATCCAGATCCCGCTATTGGTTATTGGCCGAAGAACGTCTCGGTCATGTCTGCATGGTTCCCGAACCCGTAGGGTCTACACACTTAAGGTTCGATGACACTAGAGTTGTTATGGGAAATAGTATGTGGTTACCGAAGGTAGTTCGGAGTCCCGGATGTGATCCCGGACGTCACGAGGAGTTCCGGAATGGTCTGGCGGTGAAGATCGATATATTGGACGAAGGGTGTTGGAGTCCAGAAGTGTTCCGGGGGTACCAGGCTATGGCCAGCATGACCGAAATGTGTTTCGGGAGCCCCGGCAAGTGTTGGAGGGCCTCATGGGCCAAAGGGGAAAGGGCAAACCAGCCCACTAAGGGGTGGTGCGCCCCCCACACCCTTTCCCACGTTATTTGGGGAGGTGGGGCGCCTCCACCTAGCTTGGGAGGCAATCCTCCACCTGCTTGGCTGGGGGGCAAGTCTCCCTAGGATTTTCCCTAGGGAGATCCAATCTGCTTGGCCGCCGCCCCCTAGGGGAAACCCTAGGGTGCCTCCCCCTCTCCCCTTGCCCCTATATATAGTGGAGGGGTGGGAGGGCAGCCGCACCTCTTCCCTGGCGCAGCCCTCCCTCCTCCTACACCTCCTCCTCCATAGTGCTTGGCGAAGCCCTGCTGGAGAACCACGAGCTCCACCACCACCATGCCGTCGTGCTTAGGGCTGGAAAAAAAGCTCGAAGCTCGTGAGCTAAACGAGTAGCTCGTGACTCGGCTCGAATCGACTCGAACTCGAAGAATAATTAGTCGAGCCAAGCTTTAGTTTAAGATCGTTTATAGACCAAGTTAAACGAGCCAATCTCACGAGTACTCGTGTAAATCGTTAGGCTCGGTACAAAAGATTAGCCACTCCTAATACGAAAAAAGATCAGTCACTCAGCACCCTATGTCCCAGGCGCACAACACAAGGCTTAGCCGTTGAAGGCCCAACCGCCGAGACTCATGTGTTACAAGGAAATTACTATTGTTTAGTGATATATATGTTTAATATATACATAATCATTTTATAATATATGAGGGTTTTATGTTCATATATTTAACGAGCTTAACAAGCTAAACGAGCCAGCTCGCGAGTTATACGAGTCGAGCCAATCTTGGATTTGAGCTCGTTATAATAACGAGTCGAGTCGAGCTAGCTCGTTAACGAAACAATCTCTAGCGAGTCGAGCCGAGCTAGCTCGACTCGGCTCGAATTCCAGCCCTAGTCGTGCTGTTGGACTTCTCCCTCAACTTCTCCTCTCCCCTTGCTGGATCAAGAAGGAGGAGACGTCCCCAGGCTGTACGTGTGTTGAACGCGGAGGCGCCGTCCATTTGGCGCTTGATCGGATCTTCCGCGATTTGAATCGCCGCGAGTATGACTCCATCAACCGCGTTCTTGTAATGCTTCCGCTTAGCGATCTTCAAAGGTATGAAGATGCTCATCCTCTCCCTCTCTTGTTGCTAGAATATCCATAGATTGATCTTGGTGACACGTAGGAAAATTTTGAATTATTACTACGTTCCCCAACAAGCATACGTGGTGATCTTCTGCCGGACCATGGTAATGCCGGAAAGCGTGGGACTGAGAGCAGGGGAGAGGAGGCGGACGGACTCGGGTGGTGGCACATAGAGGGAGGAGGTGGATGAGCTACGGTTGGGGGACGCCGGCCGGGTTAAATAGCCAGATTTGGCCTCAGGCAGCGAGCCAGAGCGGCGCCACGCGATGACGAAGGAGGCGTCCACCGGACCGCCGGGCACTACAAGAAATATGTCAACTAGTGACCTTCTGTCAGTGACCCTGGAAGAATTGGTCATAGATCTATGACCATTTCAGACCAATTGGTCAAAAGCTGTTCGGGGGGCTCCAAACCCTAAACCATTGCGACCGTTTTGGTCAGAAAGGTCGTAATTTCCTTACACGAAATAGTCACAAAGCAAACAGTGCTAGTCCGCTGCCTTATTTCTAGTTGTTAATGACCAATATAGATGGTCATAGCCTTGTAAATTGTGGTGGGTTGCTATGAGTAGGCGCCACCTCATCAGTTTTGCCTATGTGTCATGTCCATGTGGCAGTTTTTGCCCTAGGTTGTAAAGCAACCTATATTTCTGTCATTCCCAAAATTCTCAAAAAAATCTCATAAATTCTTTGGGTCATATCTTCGTCAAATATGTAAAAAACCTTCCTTGCCTAGTTCAAAAATATTCATTTTCCTATTTGTTCAGAACAACAGTTTGTGAAGGAAGTACCACTTTGGCATGTCCAAATAGTATCCATTTTCTACAGTGCTTTTCTATGCCCAAATAACCATCCTCCACCAAATGCCAGCTCAATCCATTCATTATTTTGAGCCGAGCTTCAACATTTGTATTTATGTCCAGTGTGGTAGTTTGCAAAGCAAGTACCACATAGGCTCCTCCTTTTGAGCTGAAAATTTGTGAAGACGGTCTTCTTAGTAACTGATCATCCTCAGCCAAAACTCACGCCCATTAGCCATGTGCATTTCCCGTACCGCAAATCAAACACTTGGCTGCTTATTCATGTTTGAGCATCGATCGGTCTCTTCATGAGAATCTTATGTTGTGATTTTCTTCCTAGCACCTACCTGGGGAGTGCCCAACCCACTAGACATGCCTAGGCCGCCCAGAACACATGGCAACGCCACAGTCACGCGGTGACCATGCGGCGGGCATGCGAGCTTACGCGCTCTAGAGTTGGGGCCCTCAGCCACCGTCCAAACCTCGATGTCTCGCCATCAAACCATGTATTTTTGATTAAATAGATACTTATTTACCTAGAAATGATTTTTGGAAAAAATAAAGAGCAAACTATGAGGCAGCTGCAGTTCAAATTTGACCCGTTTCCAACTGAATCGACGACAGTTTGTCTTTTTCACCAGAGGTGGATCAAAACTTTTTTCACCCAACCATTTTGTCAATTGTGCATTATATATGGCCTAGTATTTTATAAAATTTATTTGGTCCATTTTTGCAACAATTATTTGGTAGTTTCTTCACAAAAAAACCTCCTTTTGGGCACTCAAAAAATCAAAAATGAATTTTCCGTGCAAAGAAAATGAAAACTTCCTTAGGCAACATTGTTTGGAATTCCAAGATGTACCCTTGTGCACAATATGAGATCATTTGAACAAACTATGCCATGAATGTGGCCATAAGATTGATCATTTGGCTTGAAAGTCATGAATCTTCACCCATGATAGCTCATTTCTGAGAATACTTTTTTAAAATAATTACCGTATTACAAGTTTATTATTTTTCCTGGAAAATTGGTCACATATAATGACACAATGCGAAGGTTTTCCAATTTTTTGCTTTTTTTTGAATTTTTTATGCCCGTTTCAAAATGCGGTCAAAACGGCTGGCTTGACCGTTCCTAGCTAGTGGTTGAATCTTGCAATTTTTTTGGTGTTTCTATGATTAAATAGATACTTATTTACCTAGAAATGATTTTTGGAAAAAATAAAGAGCAAACTATGAGGCAGCTGCAGTTCAAATTTGACCTGTTTCCAACTGAATCAACGACAGTTTGTCTTTTTCACCAGAGGTGGATCAAAACTTTTTTCACCCAACCATTTTGTCAATTGTGCATTATATATGGCCTAGTATTTTATAAAATTTATTTGGTCCATTTTTGCAACAATTATTTGGTAGTTCCTTCACAAAAAAACCTCCTTTTGGGCACTCGGAAAATGAAAAATGAATTTTTCGTGCAAAGAAAATTAAAACTTCCTTAGGCAACATTGTTTGGAATTCCAAGATGTACCCTTGTGCACAATATGAGATCATTTGAACAAACTATGCCATGAATGTGGCCATAAGATTGATCATTTGGCTTGAAAGTCATGAATCTTCAAGCATGATAGCTCATTTCTGAGAACACTTTTTTAAAATAATTACCGTATTACAAGTTTATTATTTTTCCTGGAAACTTGGTCACATATAATGACACAATGCGAAGGTTTTCCAATTTTTTGATTTTTTTTGAATTTTTTATGCCCGTTTCAAAATGCGGTCAAAACGGCTGGCTTGACCGTTCCTAGCTAGTGGTTGAATCTTGCAATTTTTTTGGTGTTTTTATGATTAAATAGATACTTATTTACCTAGAAATGATTTTAAAAAAAAATAAAGAGCAAACTATGTGGCAGCTGCAGTTCAAATTTGACCTATTTCCAACTGAATCGACGACAGTTTGTCTTTTTCACCAGAGGTGGATCAAAACTTTTTTCACCCAACCATTTTGTCAATTGTGCATTATATATGGCCTAGTATTTTATAAAATTTATTTGGTCCAATTTTGCAACACTTATTTGATAGGTCCTTCACAAAAAAAACCCATTTTGGGCACTCGGAAAATGAAAAATGAATTTTTCATGCAAAGAAAATGAAAAATTCCGTAGTCAACATTGTTTCTCATTCAAGATACAAACTTGTGCACAATGTGAGACCATTTTTTTGATTTTTTCATGTGTAAAAGTAGAAGAAAAACAAAAGAAAAAACACAATTATATGTGCTCTATTCTTATTGGTTGGTTTGGTTGTCACACGGATCGATGACATGGCCGCCCATCCATTCGTCCAACTCTCCACCTCTCCATCTAGCCATCCATCCGCAGCCCAAACCCTAACCCGCACCCGTCCACCTCTCCTCCCTCAGCTCCTCGCCGCCGCAACCTCATCCCAAATCCCCCTCTCCCCTCTGCCCGACCTTCCTCTCTCTTCCATCCCAACCCCGCCGCCGGCCTCCCCCATACCCACCGCCGACGACCTCCTCATCGCCCCCAGCACCGGCCATCCTCCCTTCCACCACCCCTCCTGTCTGAGTCGCCCCCTCGCGACCAAATCTCGCGAGCCAACTCCCCTCCCCTCCCCGCACCAACACGCGCGCGATCCAGACGGAGATGGACGCCGCCGCCGCTGTCGCCCCCCATCCCCACCATCGACGGGCACCACCTCCTCTCCTCGAGGCCCAGTTCGAGAAGGTGGTGGTGCACCCGCTGGTGCTGCTCAGCATCGTCGACCACTACAACCGCGTCGCCCTCGACACCAGGAAGTGCGTCGTCGGCGTGCTCCTCGGCCGATCCCGACGATCTGCTGCTCCCAGCACACCACCGCGACCCCGTCACCTCCGCTCCATCCTCCCCTCAGAACAGATCCGGCACGCATCGACCAGATCGACCGCGCCCTCCCTCCGAGCCTCGGCTATGCCGCAGATCGAGCATGGCAGCCATGGCGTCGTAGACAGCGGGCTCAGGTGCGTCCCTCCACTCAATCTCCTCCCCCTCCTCCTCCTCACAACCCTCCCTCACTTCCTCACATCGTGTTCTCTCCCTCCCAGATCCAGGACGTCGTCCTCGCTCGAGCACCGGGACACCATGGGCGGGGTGCCCCTTGGAGCCGGCGCAGGCTAGGGAGAGACACCATGGGCGGGATGCCCCTCGTCCGCACCTTCCCTGCCCTGCTCAGGTTTTCTTCCCTCGAATTCTCCCCTGCATCCGCAATGCGATCTGATTAGTTCACCATGCAATTTTGAAGTTCATCCCATTGCGAATCCATGCCATTCCGTTAATAGTAGCCTAGTAGTAGGATGCTTGTGTAGTTTTTTCAGAGTTCTTGATCCCTGAACCATGATGTTTGTGTGTTTGTGTCGGCGCTATTGATCTGAATGCTGAAATTATTGATCTAAATGCTGAAACATTATGCTCAAACGGAAGATAGATCTTGCTGATCTGAATGATCAAGTAGCACAACTCACTGTTTGATGTCTTCCTTCGGTAGCACTCCGATTTATCGGCTTGAACTTGGACCAGTGCTCTGGTTTATGCCATGCCAGTGGTGCATCAAAGTGTTCTCCATTCAACTGACAGTTTAGCTGTTGCTAATTGGGTCAATGTGGCATCTGCAGGACGCGGCCACGTGGCAAGGTTCGTTTGGTACAGCAACAGAACGAGGAGCTGCATCTTCAAGGTTAGCAGCAGCAGCAGCTACATGGATGCAAGGACGCCACCATGGATGAAAGAGCAGCTCAATTTGGTAGCCCCCCTCTCTCTGACGCAATATTTTGATGTTTCATGTTCAGTACACACCTTGCTCCTATTGCTGAAATGTAAACTTCTTTCTATCAAAAACTGGCAAGCAGTACTTCTTGTTCCATTGGCTTTCACCATGTTGGCCAATAGAGCTTGGTTGAATCTTTTGTGTCCAGGATTCAAGCATTATTTTTCTGGGTCAGGAATAGGTTACAAATTGTGCAATCTTAATCATCATGTGTTGGTCTGATGGAAGGCTGGTGATAGTCTGTTTACAATTCTGTTAGCTAGTGTTCGTTTACTGCTGGCACTCAGCTCAGCTGTTAGGTTGTTCTTTGTCAGTTTTTACTCAAAAAGAGGAGTTGAAGATGTGCTCCCATTGCAGCCTCTAACCCAAATCAGTCATGTTGTCTGTTCATTTTTCTTTTTTGAGAAACATGTCATCTATTCTTTGTTCTTACTACTTCTTTTAGTACTGCATACACTTTGTATGGCTGAAGCTTGGCTGCTGCTAAACATCAGTTCAAGCTTGTTATGTTGTCTTGAACATCTATGCTATAAGTTTTTCCTACTGTTATGCCTGTTGTCAATTTCGCTTCACATTTTTAAGCAGCATGAATTGCATTACCGTGGTTCAAAAGAATTATAGCCAACTGTTCAGAATTGTTTTTGCGGGGAGCAAATCTGTATATGCAAAGTGTGTGTGTGTATCCAGTGAGCAAATCTGTAGTAATTACAGAGTATATTATCTTCTTTCTTTTATTGACAATTTTCTGCTCAGTTCTCTTTTGACATATAGTTTGTTCTCTTTGAATGTGCAGATGGTATGATGTGGTGGTTATCTTTTTTCGTTGCTGGAACCTGGATGTCATATGTTATGTGATTTGAGCCAAATGGCATATTGTAATCTTTTTATTGCTGGTTTTTATGTATGATGTCATGAAGATGTATGTTTGAAATGTTGCTTTGATAGCAAAATTGTATTCCTATGTACATGCTGCTTTGACAGCAAAATTATGAAAATTTCTTAACAATATATATGTGCAAAATTGTTTCCTGTGTACTGTGCCTGAAAAGGAGCCAACTGATGATGACAACTGGGACCTGGGACCCATCTGACTAGTGGACCCTTCTTTTGGGAAAAAAAAGAAAAACTAAATTCGTTTAGACAAAAAGGCCATAACCCAACAATAAAAAGGCTGTAATATTGGGCTTGTCCCATGAACCCAACCAAAAATTGACAAACAAAAAAAACACAAATAGGTTGAATTAATGAGCTCGGCCCATGTAAAACACCTAATTGGACCGGGCTGAATCTTGTGCCACATCAGCTTGCCACGCTGGATGCCTACGTGGCCTGAGGAGGTTGCTAGTGACCAAAACGCCACAGTAGGAATATTTTGGTCGTAAATGTCCACGACCTTCTCACAAAGAAGGTCGCTATAGTCAGTTAATGACCCTCAGCTTTTGACCTTCTCTTTTTGTCACAAAAAGGTCACAAATGAAAAACCATGACCTTTCAGTGACCAATAGTCAAGGTCACAAGTTGACATATTTCTTATAGTGGGGTTTCCGGGCGATTTTGCGCGGGACCCACTTGATTTTGTTGCCCATTCGCCGGTCATTTTTTGTTCGAGCGTAAAGGCAAGTTCCTCGCTCCTTGTTGTGCTTTGCCCTTACTTTTGGTCAAAAATAAGGCATATATTTCAACTGGTATACCCATTTCTGGTGTCATGCATGGACGGTCAACGAGACCAAAGCACAGCATTTGTTGGTGACGGGCCCTTCCTAATCCTCCTACCGGACGGATGATCTCAACCATGGACGGACACCTCACTACTTTTCCTGAAAAGAAACGGTTTAGAAAACAGATGACGGTTAGTTACGGTAGCTACACTGGTGCAGCTACCCTCTGATCCAGCACCACCAGCCTGACACGCCTCTGCAGTCTGCACGTATATATAATCGCACGCGGCCAACAGACGATGCATCCCGCCACAGCCACATCGATCCACGCTCTTGATCTTCCCTCCAAAAACACGCGAGTCGTGACTGAGATTGATCGATGGCCACCAAGCTGCTCGCGCTCGCCGTGTCCGCGGCCGTGCTGCTGGCCCTGGCCTTGCCGGCGCCGGCGTCGGGGCAGGCCGCGCCGGCGGCGCCGTCGTGCACGGCGTCGCTCGTCTCCAGCTTCACGCCGTGCCTCAGCTACATCACCAACGGCAACAGCTCGTCGCCGACGGTGGGCTGCTGCCGGTCCCTGTCGGCACTGGTGAACGCCAGCACGGGCTGCGCGTGCCTCCTCCTCACCGGCAGCGTGCCGCTCGGCGGCGTCCCGATCAACCGGACGCTCGCCGTCACCCTGCCCAGGGCATGCAACTCCATGGCCGTCCCGCTTCAATGCAAAGGTACGTTCATCCTGCCCCATCGGACTGCTATAGTTTCGTGTGAGATGAGGTTTCCACTGACGATCGGAGTTGGCGATGAACTGCAGATGCGTCGGCGCAGCTCCCGGCTCCGGCTCCGGGCCCCGTCGCGGCCTCGGCCTCTCCCGCCATGCCCCCGCTGCGTAAGAAACTCAACTCGCCCCACCAACTTTCTCTTCTTATGTCGCTGTTGATTGCCACTGATGATTCTGTCAAATTTGCAGCCCCAGTGGCGCCCGAGTCGCCGCCGGCGGGAACCACCTTGGCGGTGCCACCAACGAGCCAGAGCCAGGGGCAGACGAGGCCGCAGGTGGCGCCCAGCTCTGCCTGGAGAGACGGTGCTCATGTGCCTGAGTTGTTCGCAGTGATCCTCGCAGTTGGAGCCATGCTGGTTTGAGCTGAGCTGGGCAAGAATTCAACGTTGCTGCTGCAATACGTGTTTATTATTATGTGTTTTCTGTGCTTGTTTGGTAGTAGGAGAGTGTACATTGGCTCTTTGTATGTATACACATTCTTTTGGTTGTGAATTGAAATAATAATATATGGATTTCTGATTATACTGTTGGTGCCTAAATACGGTAGAAATGTAGGAACAAAACAAAAAGATTGGTCTAAAAATGTGGGAACAAAACAAAAGATTGGTCTAAAAAAGAGTGTCGATTATACCAGGGGAAAGCGCGTCGTTTACACTCTTCAGAGACAAAGTAAGATTTGTCGAAAAAAATCTGTGACCAAGACGATGCTACTACTACTATTTTTCCTTCTCTAACAATGCCTGCTAATTAAGGAAACCCTAACCGTCAATCTGACCTACGGATTTGTCTCTATGGTTCCTCGTCCTGAACGAGAACACGGCGCAGGTGTAAGCTCCGGTCATGGCTATGATCAACACTCCAGCATATGTGCACACCGTCGCCGCGCAGACGTAGAGGTATCTGTTCCCAGTGGGGGATGAAGTTCGTCAGATAACAGTAACAAACCAGATGTAAGCATAGGGAAACGATTTATATGCTGGAGCAGGTAAAACATGTATCCACAATAACCATCACAATTCACAAACAGTGAAAACATTCTGACGCCGGCCCTTCCATTGAGCGGTTAAATTGTGAAGTAACTAAACATTATGCTTGTAAAGATTCCATTGAGCACTTACTTTGGCGAGAATACGCTCCAGACAAACAAGTGGTTCCTCATGAGCAGCAGGACAATGGTGTATGAAGTCAGGGCAATAGAATTGATGAGCAGAGGGAGCAAGCAGGGAAGTGCGATCATTCTGTTCAAGACGCTGCTCCATTGCTGTGGAGTGGAGATATCAGTACTATCTTTCACCGACATATGAACCACCATCCCGAGGTATAGCAGCAGAGGCGACCCATACGTAATGATGAACATCAGCACCCCAGAAAGGACCGTGGAGTAGCTTGAAATGCCCTGTTAAAATTAGAGGGTTAAATCTGAAAGAAATTGAGAGAAGAAACACTTCTTCAGAGAGTTTTATGTTGAACTTACAATGAAAGCTCCAGCAACATCGATGCTGGCGAGGCTATTGGTGTTCCCAAGACCAAAGTGGCCGGTCATTCCCAAGAATTGCATCGCAACAACCTACACCATGCATTGCCCAATTGTTAGCCAGTGAAAATAAGCACTTCCCATGATTCCATGAATCTGGAGAAAAGATACCATGGTGGTCGAACAGAGATTATAAAGAATATTTTAGTAAACTAACCTGTACCCATTGCCTATGCAATGATTCCTCCAGAGAAAAATAAATCACACTCGAGATTATTTGCAAGAGAATAAGCAAAACAGGGATTGCATTTATGGGTTGTTGCAGAAGCAATTGAAGAAGGCACCAGAACATTGTATATGTTACTCCAGTCAAGAACACTGAATGATTGAGGCCATGCGCCTTTTCAGGATTGGAGCCGGAGGAGGATATTGGTTCTGCTTCTTTAGAATGTGTTGGAAATATCCATGGAGATAAAAGAAAAGCACAAGTTACTGAAATACTTGCGATGACATAGAATATCTGAGCTATTGATGTCGTGCTATGGTTGATCGGTACCGAAGTATCGACCTGACTTTTCCAGATATGCAGCATAACTAAAAGCCCACACGAAAGGTGGCTCAGCCATAGCCCTATAACAAGCATTCTTCTTGTTCTCAGTAACATGAGTGAGACTGAATACAATACCACAACCACAAAAACTGAGATACTCTGCAGAGACTTCACAATAGAAGAGTCCGACTGATTCAATATCTTTGAAATGTCAGGAAAGTGAACCCAGTTAATCCCTCCTTGATACCAAGCTCTTAGAATTCTCCCAGCAACAAGAACAATAAGGACAGTATATAACTTGCATCCATCTTGCTGTCCTGGGGTTAGCTTATAGCTGGCAAGATAAGAGGAGTTATTTTTGTGAAATGTCTTTGTTTCCGATCTATGGACTGCAGTTGAGTTTGATCCTTTCAGCATCGATTGAACAGTCTTGATGAGAAATATTAAATAGAGAGTAGAAGTGAGAAAGTGCCATATATACTGCTCTTCTTCAACAAAAGAGCTTGAACCAAGGCTGGCAACATAGAGCAAAATCCCCATTAGAATGAAAACCTCATCAAGGTGCCAATGTTTATCCAAATCCAACTCAGAATGGTGTTCAGATTGAATTTGTGACTTCCCCTTAAATATGCAAGAGATAATCCCGGCAAGAGAAAAACATGAAATAATCATCAAGGAGATTGCAGAGACAAGCAAATAGAGTGGTTTCTGCAAATATAAACAGTGAAAGGAGATAAGTCATTCAGAATAAAGGCAACTGCAAAGTAGGGTATAAAATTATAACACTGCAAAGGTAGTAAGATTACATCGGTCGCTCTGTGAGACAACCACTCACTCGCATGTCTTAAGAAGCCAGAGTAGGAGTCCACAGCAGTCCCAAAGAGCCCAGCTGCTTCAACGGACCTGGAACAGCAGAGTTCTTTTAAATGTTGGTGGGTGATCATATTCATAAATTTTTAGGAACTTAGGACCATAAACTCACAGGAAATTAGAATCCCGATGAAGAAGTGAGGATCGATGAGAAGCAAAAGCCTTAGAAAGCAAACGGCACAACTTCTCCTCAATAGATTCAGGAAGCGTATCAGCTCCAAAGTCATCCTTTGAATCAACACAATCTTCAGAGCAGAAAGCAGGTCTCTGTTCTTGTAACAATCTTAAGATTTGCCACGAGTTCAGTTCTAGGGTGCGCAGTTTTTGCTCATCTGAGACAAGATGCACACACCATTTCAGAGCTGATAGCTGAGAGTACTTAATAGTGTAATTTGTTCACAATCACAATATTATGATGTAATTGAGAACGTAACAATAAGAAAAGGCATGCACTTATACATCCAAGAGGAACTTAAAACTATCAAAATCAATATTGTCTACAAGCATAAAACATCTACTTCTACTTCCAGATGCGCAATACATTTGAGAAAGAAGGTACACATATTCACCTGTCAAAGAATTAAAAAGCTCCGGAAGCAAGACACCTATATTGTTTTTGGGAATCGGTATTCCAAAGAGAAGAGCTAGAGTTGGGGCAAGGTCAACCTGGCAAAAAAAAGGTCACTGGTCAGAGTTGCGTGTTGGCATCTTGAAACACTATCCAACAGATATTACTGCTTTCTTCAGCTTGATTGCCAAGGAAAGTTTTATACGAAAAAAATCAGACTGCCAAAATTCCTATCAAAACTCACAAGTATACTACAAACTGAACTAGAGCTTCGAAAGGATAAAGCTGAGAGAGGTATATATCATACTTGAAGTGCTTCTTTCTGTTCATAAGGTGAACAATATGAGCTCTCAACACTGTGTCCTATAAAAAGGGTAAGGGAGTCAGTTTCTTCGTAAGAAGATCCTCCATGATTACCAACTTCAGTCATTCCATGATCACTGACCACAACCTGAAATGTAGGGACAGAGCAAAAATCCTTATGAGAAATAGTGTAGAACCTTTATCTTTTCAGATGTGGCAGCTTGGCAATTCATGTTTTTTGGTGGACTATCTTGTTTTCACACCCACTAATTTTTGGTTGTACATAGACCCTATAGATCCTTACCTACAGTTCTATTTATGTTTAATTATCAAATATTCAGTTCTCCAGCGAAGTGTACACACTACTGAACTTAAAGTAACGGGAAAATATTGTATGTCCAAGCATTTTTAATGCAACTTGGAAGATTTGGATGCAAGATGCAAAATTGAGTTGCAACCCCTGCACGCATAGAAGTCATTAAATATCATAAGTGAGAAAGGCATCAGAAAGCAGAATTTGTTAAGACACACATCTGAGTAATCACTATTACTAATGGATTCTCGAAGCAATCTCCTGCAGATGTTGGAGTAAACTTCTACGCAACATTAAATCTATGCTACTAGAAAAGCAGATTTGTATTTTGTAGAAATGAAAGGATCGCATACCAAAAGTGTTCTGTGTGAATTATCCTGAATGCTCTTAACTGCAGCATGGATCCTTCTAATAACATCATCCATCTCCTTCAGCTTTGGGGTCATCAAATTGCTGTCATTTCAAACTTGAATTCAAACTACACATTGCTCAAACAAAAATACATGAAACTGATATGGAATATACCTCTGGCGGCCGCCTATATGGCCAACATGATCTAAACCTAAATAGTGAAGAATCTGAAAATGTCAAATAAAGGAATTTCTCAGTATCAGCCTAAAGGATTGTAGTTAACCTTATCAGACAAACAAAAAAACTAATGCAAGTAAAGAAAGTTAGACATCGACCATAACAAACATTAGCTGGGCACTTGGACTACATGGTTGGAATCCAGAGAATGAGATAGCATTATCTGTCACAAATGATAAAATAAGCGAACATGCACAGAAGCATCACTAAAAAGTAAAACTGTACCAGTGCATCCCAGTCTTTTGCAGCAAGTTCAGATTCCAGATGGCGGGAAACATTGAAATCAACCTCAACCGTATCTTTAACCTGCAATATAGTTACAAATCATTAAAGTAAGTTCAACACATAACGGACCACGCTATAAAGAACAAATAAACCACTGTTATGAGCACAAATTAAGCAGCAAATCAAATGATCAAGTGCCTAATATCCGAATATCTGTACGCAAAGGGAAAGTAGTCGATACACTCCTTAAAGAGTGTCATATGTTCAGCAGAGAAAAGTAGCCCGACAGATGGCAAGGAGATGCCAAGCACCTAAAATTTCAAATGTCGAAATTTGGTCTATCAGTTACTAACTTCAGTATACATTTTTATTTGTTCTGAAAAAAAACACAGGGATGAATTGATTATTTGTTGTAAAGTAATTGTTAAATCGGTGCTTCAGACGATGGAAACCAAACTTATCAGCATTTAAAGTTTATGATGTTATCCTCCAATAATCAATTATCATCAAATCTCGTCGTTAGAAAAGCAGGTGAAGCATGAGACAGGACTTACATAAAAACTGCTCACTCCATCTTGTCTGTAGAACAGTGTTGGGAACAATTTGATCCATGTTTCATCTCCCAACATCACTAACTTATAACCAACCGTATGAAGCTGATCTGTGATAAATAGAAAAGTACACTTATAAGAAATTCCTTATTACTAATTTGGCATACAAAGTTGGGCTAGCAAGACATAGAAATAGGGAGAAAAGGTAGCAAGAGGTTCTAACCAAGAAGATTGTCATCCAAGAAAGCTTGAGTATTGAAGTTAAGTGCTACATCTAGAAAACCTCCAATTGCCCCTGACACCATTGCCTGAAAAAAATATACGCTAAAGATTGCTCAGCATTTGGCATTTGTACGAATAAATATCCCTATGTAAAATAAGTCATACTTTTAGCCGGGGCATTGTAACGGTTGGAGGTGCAGCCTTTGCATGATAACCCACTGCTCTGCAATCAGCTAACAGAGACTGTGTGTATGGCATTGACTCCATCATTTCTTTGGCTGGAGGTTTTCCACCTCTCCCCAGTACAAATTCAGCAGGTAGCCCATCTATCACCTAAATTGACATTCATAGACTCAAAAGGCCAAACATTAAAAGGTAAGATAAATATCCATACAAATGTATTGGATTATGCTGCCAGTAATAGGCATATAAATTGAGGGCATACCATCAATACCAAGCGATCATACACATGGGGGACCTCCGAAAGTTCCTGGAATGAACCATACACAAAATCGCAAGCATTAAAAACCGTAAATGCATAACTTAAACCGAGTACATAAGAAGCTCTAGGAAAGCTCGTCAGTATAAAATGCATAATAACTTGTACTAAATTTGAGTATATATGAAGTTCTGTATCAGCATAAAATCTGGCAACCTTGAAAATATTTGCGCTACTTTAAAATCTTGGGCTCACTATAACATTCTATAATGCAAAACAGCAGTAATTTAGGATTTGAGGGATAGACATAAGAACATTCTGCAACTAGCGGCAAAGCATCATTGGGGCCAAGGTAGGTCATCCCCTCCCTACATTCGTACAACTGTGTAAAACCAGCAGTGATGTTTAGAGTATTGAAGTGATTGAAGACAATCATCCTACATTAGGCAGGAGCAGATGGAAGGGCATCGACCAGAAAATGAATTAGGCAGCAGCCTTCTCCTTCCTCCACTTCATCTCGTTCCGCACCAAAATACTTTGCTGATCCTGTCTTAAACTCTGATCTTGTATTACCCAACCCCAATTTCTATTGTACTTTGTGTGTGTCATTGTGTTCTCAATCCAATCATAGGTTGGGACATGATCCCTTGACAAAATTAGGATTTGTTGGACGAACATCAGAGCATAGCAAGGCTTCATTG